>NC_037673.1:119374486-119395526 GCF_003255815.1 Theropithecus gelada
GGGCTGCAGCAGCTGACCAGCACCGATCGTCCGGCACTCCCCAGTGAGATGAACCCAGTACCTCAGTTGAAAATGCAGAAATCACCGGTCTTCTGTGTCGCTCGCGCTGGGAGTTGGAGACTGGAGCTGTTCCTATTCGGCCATCTTGCTCCGCCCCAAAAAATTTTTATTGTGGCTGCTTTAAAATCATTGTCCAATAATCTTTACATCTCTGTCATCCTAATGTTGGAATCTATTGATTATCTTTTTCATTCAGTTTGAGATCTTCCTGGTTCTTGGTACAATGAATAATTCTGGTTGAATCTTATACATTTTTATAATTATGAGACTCTGGCTCTTATTTATACCTTCTATTTTAGCTGACTTTCTCTAACAGTTCCATCAGGGGAAGATGGGATGTGGAGGATATCACCTTGTTTTTCCCAGGTGAAGGTAGAAGATTAGAGTCCTCACTTGGCCCTCATTGATTCCTAGAAAGTAAGGCATGCTCCTCTTTACCATTAAGATGTAGAAAGTTCTTATTCTTTGCTAGATTTCATCTGATGCCACTATAGAAGAGAAAGAGTGGAGCACCTTGTTACTGCCATTGGCCCTGGAAGTCTAAGCTCCTCACATGGTTTCCGCTGACACCATAAGAGGGGGCACATTACCGATTGGTGAAAGCCCTGGTCCCTTATGTGGCTGTCTGTTACCATCCTATCATCGACACCTCATTACAGCCTTATAAGGGTGGAAGTCTAGGCTTCCCACTATGCCTCTGCTGCCATGAGTGGAGGTGCGGGCCACAGTTTCTTCCATGGTATTTGGCTGGAATAGAGTGGTTAGTGTCTACAAGTTTTCTGTCTTGCTAGGCTGCCCCTCTCTGGGTTCTATGGCTAGACAGAAAAGGCTTTAGGTGTGGCTTTTTTTTTTTTGTCTAATCTCTGAGCACTTCCTGGTTCCCACCTTTTCAACTCCAAGTCTGCGATATATAAGGCAAAACAAAAATCCAAGAAAGATAAAATTCGTCACTGTGTATCTTAGTTTATTTTCTGCAGCTATAATAGAATGCCACAGACATTCTATTATATGTGGTGCCAGCCCCTTCCTGGCAGCAGTGAACGGTGTCCCAGGCCCGAGTTGGAACACAGTCTCTGCAGGGAAGGCTTAATTGTCCATTTGCTGTGATTTGTAAAAATAAAACCTTTAAAACTCTTGGGAAAAATGTGTGTGTGTGTGTATAGCTTAGCTATTCGTCAGTGGACACATGAGTTGCTTCCAGGTTTTAGTTTTTGTGAATAATGCTGCTGTGAACATGGGTGTGCAAATATCTCTTAGAGATCCTGCTTTTGATTCTTTAAGGTATTACACCCAGAAGTGGAATTGCTTGATCATGTAATTCTATTCTTAATTTTTTGAGGAACCACCATACTGTTATCTACAGTGGCTGTACCATTTTATTTCCCACCAACAGTCCACAAGGGTTCCAATGTCTCATCATCCTCACCAGCACCTGTTTTCTCTGGGTTTTTTATATTAGTCATATTGATGGATGTGAGGTGGTATCTCACCGTAGTTTTGATTTGCATTTTTCTAATGATTGCTGATGTTGAGCATCTTTTCATGTGCTTATTGGTCATTTATGTGTCTTTTTTGGAGAAATATCTATTCACATCCTTTGCCATTGTTTAATTGGGTGTTGTTGTTTTTTTTTTTTCATTGTTGAGTTTTAAGAGTTCTCTGTATCTTCTGGATATTCTTCCCTTATTATATAATATAATTTGTAAATATATTCTCCCATTTTATATATTGCCTTTTTTGATAGCAGAAAATTTTAAATTTTCATGAAGTACCATTTGTCTGTTTTTTCTTTTGTTGCCTTTGTGCCTTTGGTGTCATACTCAAGAAATCATTGCCAAATCCAGTGTCACAGAGCTTTTTCTTTGTGCTGTCTTCTAAGAGTTTAATAGTTTAGGTCTTACAGTTAGGCCCTGGATCCATTTTGAGTTAATTTTTGTATGTGATGTTAGGTAAGGATCCAGTTTCATTCTTTTGCATGTGGATATCCAGTTTTCCTAGCACAGTTTGTTGAAAAGACTATCTTTACCCCTTTAAATGATCTTGGCACTCTTCTCAAAGAACCATTGGACCATATATGTGAGGATTTATTTCTGTACTGTTTATGCCATTACGTTGTTCTGTATGTCTATCATATGCCAGTACCACCTGTTTTCATTTACTATAGCTTTAGAGAAAGTTTTGAAATCAGAAAATGTGATTCTTCCAGCTATGTTTTTCTTTTTCAAGATTATTTTGGGTATTTGAGGGCCCCTTGAGGTTTCATATGATTTTTTGAATGAATTTTTGTATTTCTGCAAAAATTAAAAAATTTCTTTGAAATTTTAATAGGGATTGCCTTAAATCTATAGATCACTTTGGGTAATAGTGACATCTTAACAATTTCAGGTCTCCTAATCCATGAACATGGTATATCTTTACATTTATTTGCATCTTCTTTAATTTCTTTCAGACATGTTTTGTAGTTTTCATTGTGTAAGTCTTTCACCTCCTTGGTTAAGTTAATTCCTAAATATTTTATTCTCTTTGATGCTATTGTGAATGGAAATAGTTTCTTAATTTCCTTTTTGGATTGTTCATTGTTAGTGTATCAAAATGCAATAGATTTTTATGTACTGATTTTGTATCATGCTACTTTGCTCAGTTTGCCTGTTATAACAGTTTTTTTTTGTAGAGTCTTGAGGATTTTCTACATGTAAGGTCATATCACATGCAAACAAAGATAATTTACTTCTTTCATTCCAATTAGGATGCCTTTATTTCTTTTTTTTTTTTTTTTTTTTTTTTTGCCTAATTGCTCTGGCTTAAATTTTGAGTACTATGTTCGATAGAAATGGGGAAAACAGGCATCATAGTTTTGTTCATGGTTGTAGAAGAAAAGCTGTCAGTCGTTCACTGTTAATTATGGTGTTTACTTTGGTTTTAAATATATCACATTTATTATATTGAGGTAATTTTGTCTATTCCAATTTTGTTGAATATTTTTGTCATGAAAGGGTGTTGAATTTTGCCAGAAGTGGTTTTTTTTTTGTTTTTTTTGTTTTTTTTTTGACATGGTCTCAGCTCATTGCAACCTCTATCTCCCAGATTCAGGCTATTCTCCTGCCTCAGCCTCTTGAGTAGCTGGAATTACAGGCATCTGTTACCACACCTGGCTAATTTTTGTATTTTAATAGAGACGGGGTTTCACCATGTTGGCCAGGCTGGTCTCAAACTCCTGACCTCTGGTGATCCACCCACCTCGGCCTCCCAAAGTGCTGGGATTACAGGCGTGAGCCCCCACACCTGACCATCAAAGGTTTTTTTTTCACATCAATTAGATGATCATGTGGTTTGTTTCTCTTGTTTCTCTTCTGTTAGTGTGGTATATTACATTGATTGATGTTTATATGTAGAACCATCTTTGTAGTCCAGGAATAAACCCTAGTTGGTCATACTTTATAGTCTTTTTATTTTTTAATTATTTATTATTTATTTATTTTGTGTATTTTTAGTAGAGACGTGGTCTTGTTATGTTTCCCAGACTGGTCTCAAACTCCTGATCTCAAACAATCTGCCCGCCTCAGCCTCCCAAAGTGCTGGGATTATAGGCATGAGCCACCCTGCCCGGCCAATATCGTCTTTTTAATATGCTGCTGAATTAGATTTCCAGTATTTTGTTGAAGACTTTTGCATCAGTGCTTGTTAGGAATTTTGGTCTGTAGTTTTCTTTCTGGGGATGTCTTTGTCTGGCTTTGGTATCAGGGTAATGCTGGCTACCTAGAATGAGTTAGGGTATATTTCCTCCTGTTAAATTTTTTGGAAAAGTTTGAAAAGGGTTGGTGTCAGTTCTTTAAATATTTGATAGAATTTAATGAAGCTATCAGGTCCAGAGCTTTTCTGTGTCAGGAGATTTTTGATTATAGATTAAACATCCTACCAAAGACCTGTTCAGATTTTCTAGTTCTTCATGGTTTAGTCTTGGTATATTCTGTGTTTCTTTCTAGAATGGGCAAATTCTCATTTGTCCCTTTCATTTAGGTTATATAGTTTTTCTTTTCTTTCCATATATTCCATTTATCTCTGTTCTAATCTTTATTTCCTTCCTTCTGCTAGCTTTGGGGTTTCAAAATATTTTATTATATATATAATAAAAAAATACACACACACACACACACACACACATATATATTAGAGACAAGATGAGGTCTTGCTCTGTTGCCCAGGCTGGTCTAGAACTCCTAGGCTCAAGCAATCCGCCCACCTCGGCCTCCCAAAGTTCTTCGGATTACAAGTGTGAGCCACCATACCCAACCTGATTTCCTGGAATCTTTATCTTCATGCAGCTTTTGGGGCTAGAATTGAACTGAATTTACTGAGAGAATTTTTATTTGCTTTTGCTTGTCATTTGGGAAGACTATCAATTGAGATTTCATAAGGCATTGTTTTTGTTTTTTTTTATTTTTCTGATCACACTGATGGCATTAATTTAGGTTACACACCCGTAAAGGAACTGAAGCAGCTATGTTGTCTGGGGTAAATACTCAGGGTTCATCATCTCACGCCAGGAAAATTTAGGACACGGACACACACAAGGAGTTAGGAGCAGAGGTTTAATAGGCAAAAGAAAGAAAGAAAGGAAAATAGCTCACTCTACATAGAGGCTTAATGACATGGGGTTTACAGAATAACAGAATCTCTGAATGATAGAGTCTCTGTGTCTGCCTTTGACCCTTTGCAAACACCCCCAGTGTTTAAGAAAAATTTTCCTCCAAAGTAGACTGCCTTCCCCTCCCTACACTGGCTGCGTTTTCCACTTGTTATCTTTTCCGTGAGCTTCTTCACTTTCCTAAAGATTCTGCAGTAACTTGATTTCCTTCCCCATGACGCAGTAAAAACTGGTATTTTATTTTGAAAATTGTTGAGTCAGTAGCTGTTTTGCTGCCTTTATCACTATTGCTTCATGAAAATGTTTAAACAACATCCTGTCTGCCTCCCGAGACAAATGGTCATTAAGTGTCAGGCAGGGGGTGTCTTCTATCACCATGTGATGTTTTCTCTGGTGTTCTTTCTCATTTGATAAGCAGTGATGTGCTAGTTGGAATACTAGTACAAAACTACTAGTTTGTAGCACTAAACCACAAAATTTTTAGTCCTTAAACTATTTTGTGAACCACATTTTTATCCATACTAGAGTGTACTCATGGACTTATTTTTCATGACTGTAAACTACTTATAAATTTGACATTTTATTATTAAATTTCCTAAAATTTCTATTTTATGGCCACAAGCCATTTTTAGGTACATATTTTCACCTTTTTCTCATTTATTTAAATAGTACTAGCAGTTAATATTTTTTTAGCCTTTTCTTTAAGTCCTGTGAAGACCCCCAAGTTCTTGCTTATTTGTTTAAATCACTTCATGAGAATTGTAGAGAAGCCATAATTGAGCTGAGAGCAACAGATTAAACTAAACTGAGACTCAGGTCTTCAACGCTTTCCAGGTTCACTTTCCAGAGAAGGGGTTCCCTCTTGCTCATCTCATCAAAATCACAAACCACTACATTTCAAAGGCTGCTAGTATTTTGAGTCATGAAAACTACAATGGTTAAGTTTAGAACAGTTTCTAATTACTGTCTTCAAATTATTATTGTTTCTAAGTTACTTTTACTTCTTAATGGTGTTTTCTCATCATTCATGTAGTTGTGGATGTCTATATAAGTAAAAAAACATTTTTATGTAAAATATGTTTGTCTTTCTTTTTCTCCACCTTCCATTTTTGTGGTCTTAAGTCAAACATGGTCAGACATGAACATATGTGTTTCTAGCCATCCAACTCTGGCTGAGGATTTGTTGAAAATTTCTCCTTTAATCCACATCTGACAAGGTTAAGGCACTGATGAAGCTGAGTAAAGTCAGAATGCAGCAGGGAAGCCCCATGCTATCTATGCTTATTGCCACCCTGACCCTGACAACTCAGGTTCTTAGAAGTTTTAGATTAAGAAGTGATTTGTCATGGCAGTCTTGGTTCTTACCAAGGATTTCCTTTAAACTGCATCTGAAGGAAAGAACAAGACCTATGTATTTGGGAAGGGGTGGGGGTTGATGAAAGAGGGATATATAATTTCAACTTTATAAAATCACCATAGAAGCCTGTAGATACAGTTTCTATGAAGGTCCCGCTTATAACATGAGACAAACTGTTATTTGTTCTTGTTAAAGATTGTGAACAGTGTGTTAAATATTATTAATGGCTGGGATTGTCAGTACTTAACAGTACCGTCCTTCTACAAGTGATTTTATTGATCGATACAGACTCAATGTAACGGGGGCAGATTATTTTTACTGATTTTATCGAAACCTTAACCAAGTTTGTTAGTGTGCCACATATCTTTAAATAGATCTAGATGATGATGTAGATTAAGAAAAGCAAACCACCATCCATCTCTTTTTGATCTGTTAATAACTTAAATCCATCATTGCTAGCACATGTTTTCAGATTCTGTTGTACATACATGTTTCTGTTGTGCCTGGTTAGAAATCCTATAACCTAGTTTCAGTGGTTGGTTTTTTCATACAGAAAAACCCTAACTACTTATTTAGGATTTAGCAGACAAGTTTGTCATCATAATTGGTGAAAATATTGACAAAATATGAAAATGAAAAAAACTTTAGAAGCCTTTGTTTTATAAATTTAGTTTTTGTAGACAGTGACCTATAGATTTGTAGATTTTATGGTAGTTCTATAAGACTTTTTGTGCTAAGCTGAAAACTCTTTATGAAGGCTACAGATAATTTCTTAGAACAATGTATGACATTTCCTTTCATAGTTTTTTAAGGCCTGCATTATAACTATGGATAATTGTTCTACTTAATTTCAAATATATTTTATTTCTCCCAGTGATTTACATGCTTTCCATTTATCTCAAAATGATATGTACTTCATTTAAAATAATCTTAGTGCTACAAATAATTTCTTAGAACAATGCATGATATTTCTTTTCATATTTTTAAGTCTTGCATTATAACCATGGAGAATTGTACTACTTCATTTCAAATACATTTTATTTTTCTCAGTGATTTATATGCTTTCCATTGATCTCAAAATATAGTATATACTTTAAATATGATATATCTCCTTTAAATGATATGTATTTCACTTAAAATAATTTTTAGTGCAGAGCAGTGTTTTAAATTTCTGAAACCATCTATATATATATCATTTCTTTAAAGGAAAACAGTACACTCTCTTTTCTAGGAAATAAACCAGTATTTTAAAAATTCAAATAATGCATTCTTGCTCACCTTGGGTAGACAAGCCTGATGAAAGCCAAGCCTACCAAGCTATGGGTAATGAGCCTTCAGAGGTGACATAGGCCAGTGGACAGAAAGACCACATCAGTAATGGCAATTAGAAATATCAAAAATAGGTATTTCATAGAGAGGGATTTATGTGAGAGAAGGGAAATGAATAAAAATATTAACTCTAGTGGATTGTGGCCCCAGAGCTTTGACTGGGCTTAAAACATAAAACTTTGGGAGTTTTAAACCTATGCATTATAAAATATTGACCACCTGGTTTGACAGTGCATACTGATTTTTAAAAATGCCTTCAGCTGTCATTAAGTTCAGTGACCTCACCTAGAGCCCCCTTTTAATAAGGTGAATGTTTTGGATTAAATTCTCCTCTAGGCGGGGCATGGTGGCTCATGCCTGTAATCCCAGCACTTTGGAAGGCCAAAGTGGGTGGATCACTTGAAGTCAGGAGTTTGAGATCAGCCTGGCTAACATGGTGAGAAACCTCATCTCTACTAAAAATACAATAATTAGCCAGACCTGGTGGCACGTGCCTGTAGTCCCAGCTACTCAGGAGGCTGAGGCAGGATCGTTGCTTGAACCTGAGAGGTGCAAGTTGCAATGAGCCAAGATTGTGCCACTGCACTCCACCCTGGGTGACAGAGTGAGACTCTGTCTGAAAAATTAATTAATTAATTAATTATCCTCTAGAGCTGGCCTTGCTGCTTCATGGCTCACAGCTGCATGCTGCTTCTAGAAAGAAGGCTGTTGGGATGTGGGGTGACGACATTGTACAGACCTGTACTAATTTCCAGAAAGCCAACTCAAAGCCCCTTTTAGAAACAAGTCGTGTCATTTCGTGTATATGGACAGAAAGACCACATATTACCTTTTCTTCACATTCAGACTTCTCTTACAGTAGATGGTTTTATCTGATGAAAACATAAACCCTGAGTTGGCATTATATTTCTGTGAATATTAGTCCTTTTAAGGTGGCTATGGGCTCTACTGTCTTTCAGTACTGCAATCTTCCATTCAGAGAAGATTCTAGGAAGGCAGACATTATTCTTTAGATATTTTTGATTAGTATTTTTTCAGATTTGTGTGTGATGGAATCATGGGTTTTGAAAGAACTAGCTTTTGTAGTGAGTTTCACTTTTAGCTTGATGACTCCAGTTTAATCCAAGGAAGATCATTACAAGTCTATTTCGTAGTCATTTACTTTCTAATGGAAGTAGTCTATTTCTTCACAGACATTAAAGTTCTCTCCTTGCACGTTAATATATTTTAATAACAGTATTTTTGTTATTGTTCTCACTATATAATACGTATATATATGCACATATCCAACATCTTTGGAAAACAAACAACAAAAATAATTTTCTGTGATGTATCCACTTAGAATAATAGTTCTGGGCCGGGCGCGGTGACTCTGGCCTGTAATCCCAGGACTTTGGGAGGCCAAGGTGGGCAAATCACGAGGTCAGGAGTTCAAGACTAGCCTGACCAACATGGCGAAACCCCGTTTCTACTTTAAAAATACAAAAATTACCTGGACGTAGTGGCAGCCCCCTGTGATCCCAGCTACTTGGAAGGCTGAGGCAGGAGAATCACTTGAACCCAGGAGGTGGAGGTTGCAGTGACCCGAGATTCTGCCATTGTACTCCCTCTAGCCTGGGCGACGAGAACAAGACTGTCTCAAAAAAAAAAGCACAATAGTTCTGAACCAGGGACAGTTTTTGCCTCACAGGGAACATTCAGCAACGTCTAGAGACACTTTTAGTTGTCGCAGCTGAGGATGTACTAGCATCTAGTAAATAGAGGTATGCTGTTAAACACCCGACAATGCACAGGCCAGCTCCTAACTAATAAATATTAATAGTGGCCCATAATGTCAAAATTATAGTATGCCTTCTTTGTCTTTTTCTTGTGCATATTTATAACAATATATTTTCAAATACTGTATCATCTATAATGCTTTGTAAATTCCTCTTTCAACTTAAAAATGTACCATATGCATTTACTATGTATTACATGTTTTTGTAAGATAAGGTTTTTAAATACTAACTTTTTTATGATGGAAATTTTCAATATATAAAAAGTATAAAAATAATAAAATCTCAGGTTCCTATCATCCAGCTTCAACAATGATCAACTCAGGGGAAATCTTTTCTGTATTCCTCAGTTACTCCCACCATATTATGTTGAAGAAACTGCCAAATATCGTATTTTCGTCCATGAATACTTTAGCATGTATTCCTAATAGATTTTTTTGGTAATAGGATTCTTTTGTAAAACAATTCTAACAAAGGCTCCATAATATTCTATACTATGGATGCATTATATTTTATGTAACAGTCTGCTATTGAATTTTTTAGCTTATTTCTAGTTCTCCTTCTAGAATTTTTTTCTTTTGTTTGGTTGGAGGTTTTGGTTTTTTTGTTTTAATCTTCATGTAGCATATTCTCCTTGTTCTACAGGTGAAGTAGAAAGTGTGCAAACTAAGCAAGTCAAGAATGAGCACAGGACCCTTAATTTCATTAAACACTGTGTAACTGGTAAAGATTAATGTACATATCTCTTGCTAATTCTTTCCAATTACTTAGTTCATATAAATTCCCCAGCCTGGTTAATTATGCTGAAGTCAGGTAGTAATTTTGAACAGTGTTCCAACAACAAGGGAATTTTCCTGGTGTAACCTTGCCCTCTCACACAGCCTCTCAGCAGATTAGGCCCTCAGCCTGGAGTGCATTCATTTTCCGCTCAGGCCTAATTGCTGCCGACTGGCTGCCACAGGTACCTGGATAGCCTGAGTTTAAAGAGGCAGGGACTTCTGAGAACAAATAAGGAAAGATTAATTGTTTGTTTTGTTCCCTCCCAAGAGAAATGTGGGTGCTTAATCAAGAAAAATAATTTCTTCTGTTGATTTGGCTTATTTGGAGAAAAGATAATTGTGTAAAGGTGGGTATAAAATGATGCCTTTTATAAGAGATATTGCCGCTAACCTACACAAGAGACAAGGATATGGGGAAATAAATGTAAGACACTGAAGAAATGGATGGGGATGGCTCACATTTCTCATAGTAAGTAATTTGGCTGTTAGGCTTTTGTTTGTACTGATAGTGCTAGCTAGTGTTGTCATTTGTTTTGTCTGGACCTTTGGAAATCTAATCAAGGAGACAATAGTGTAAAAAAAGTCAACAACACTTTTCCAAATTGTTCTTAATTGCTAGAGTACAAAGTGAGCTAAATGCTGTGATGTTTCCAATTAAAGAACCTGGTTCAAGCAGGCACTATTAAATCTATCTTTCCCAATCTGATAAATAAGCTATCAAAGAGTGGAGCCAGATTAATTGAGAGCAATTAGTTCTAGATTTCTTATAATAGGGAATGCGAACCAACATTATTAATGAATCTGGTGGTTTATGGCATGGTAACTGTCATTTGTACCTCTGGCATATCAAAAAGGAAAATTGATTAAATGTTATCATATTTCCTATGATTTTTAGTGCCAAAAACTATTTGCTTTCCAAAATCTCCAGTTATATAAGAAGAACATTTGCCATATTCTAAATTAAAGTTGACCCTTGTATTTGGAAAAGAGGAAATGATTAAATTAGAAAGAAGTGTGTATCGTCCCTCTAATAGGAAGGGATAGACTTGCAAACACAAAAATGTCTAGACTAGGCAGAAGTTAGCAAACTTTTTCTTTTATTATTATTATACTTTAAGTTCTAGGGTACATGTGCACAACCTGCAGGTTTGATACATGGGTATACATGTGCCATGTTGGTTGAAGTTAGCAAACTTTTTCTGTGAAAGATTCGATAGTAAATATTTTAGGCCATGTGAGCCATATGGCTGTGTTGCAATTACTCCACTCTGTCATTGTAGTGCAAAAGCTACCATAGATGATACATAAAAAAAAGAGATGGACTGTGTTGAAACAAAACTTTATTTACAAAGGCAGCAGAAGACCTAATTTGGCTCTTAGGCTGTAATTGACCCCTAGACTAGAGGCTGGTGGCAGGTTGGGCAGATAGGCAACAGTAAGGACTTGAATGGAAGAGCAAGGGCTGGCATAAGGAAGACGTGGATTCAGAGCCCTGAGTCTCCGCTCTGCTGTATAAACTAGGGTAGTTACTTAACCTTTCTGAGCACCAGTCTCCTTTTCTTACTAGAGAGAAAAACAGATATACCACATAGAGTTGTTAATGATGACTAAATTAGCTAAAATACATGAAGCATCATCTAATTCCTAAAATATAACAGGCATACGATAAGAGTAGCTACCATTTTTTCCTCAGATCTGGGCTATATTTAGCTTGTATATTTTTTCCTCATTTTCCTCAAACCCCAGAATACCCCCAGGAATTCAAGGAGTCTGGAGGTTAATGCCCGGTCTTAAGTATTTAGTCATGAAAATTGAATTTGAAAATATTCTTTCAGGAGCCATCTCACTGACTAAAACCATGACTGATTTAAAATGCTACTTAGGACTATACAAGGCAGACATTTGATGATGCAGAATGTTATGACTAGAAAGTTCTGATGGAATCTTTTACCCACTCAACGCATTCATTAATTCATAAAATAAACGTCTTTTAAGAACCTGTGCTGGGCCAGACTCTCTGCAGGTGCTTTACACTTACTATCTCATAGTCCTCACCTAGCTCAGCAGCATCATCTGGTATTGGAAGTCGGTCTGCCTAAATATGAGCTATTTTGTTTAAAACCACGGGTGTAAGCCTATCTGTAAAGTACGTCAGTTTTCCTCAGTAGACAACGTGGTAGCAACCACACTGAAATTGCCTTGAACCTCTTTCAGACCCTGGTGTTCAAGGGAGCCAATCTGAAGAGTGCCAGTGGGAAGCTGGTACCTGAGTGGCAGTGCCCTCTCACTAGTGCGTCTCCAAGGTGGACCATGTACAATGATCCCCTGGGGAGCAGAAAGCAGCCAGTAAACTTGCCATTCTATTTATTTTTCTCTGATAAAAAGGTGGATTAAGCTTTATTAATATACCATTTAGACCGATACCAGTACTTTCACAAGTTGAAATGTCAGACTGTCTGGGGTCACATTTGATACGGGCATCCCCACAACCAGAGGCCTGACTTGTTCATTACAGCCCATTGCAATTTGTGGGGCCTGATTAGGTTGACTTGTGAGCTATGTTATCTGCATTCAGCTGAGCCTCACAAAAGGCACACATGGCTTACCAGGAGTCCTGCCAGGAAACCACCGGTTGAAGATTAAACCACGGGCTCACTTGAATGGCAGTAGCACCTGCACTGTGGCTTCTGCAAGTCCTCCTGAAAGTTCTCTGCAGCCCTCCCTTAATCTGACCCTTCAGAGTAAAGGCCCTTTGAACACTAAGTGGGAAAGTAGGTGACTTTTGAAAGAACACAAATCTTGGAGAGAATATTTTGAACATGGATGTTTTTAAAAATGTCTATTATTATGGGATGTTGTTGCCAGAATGAATGTGTGTAACTTATAAAATTCTGTCTACCTACCTTAAAACTTGATTAGGACACCAAGGCAGGCAGGTCACCTGAGGTCAGGAGTTCAAAACTAACATGGTGAAATTCCATCTCTACTAAAAATACAAAAGTTAGCCAGGGGTGGTGGCGCACACACCTATAATCCCAGCTATTTGGGAAGCTGAGGCAGGACAATGGCTTGAACCTGGGAGGCAGAGATTGCAGCAAGTTGAGATCATGCTACTGCACTTCAGCCTGGGCAACAGAGTGAGACTCCCTCTCAAAACACACACACAAAAAAACTTGGAAGTAGAATTTTTAGCCTATTTAAAATGTTTCATAGGAAGAGTTTGGGTGGGTCTTTGACCTCAAATTGTTTTAAATGCAACATTTTCCCATTGTTCTATAAAGAACAACTGTGTGACGTCAAGAAGGGCAATTTCCTGACCAAATCTCATCAGAAAATCTTTGTATTTTAGGTGGACAGAATTGAAAGAATGAGTATTGTGATTTAGCAAGTGCAGTTGTTGGGTCTACTAGTCTTCATAAGATGTTTTGACAATGGCAGTCATTAAAACCAGGTATTTATGAGATAAGCTGAATTTTCAATCACTCTTAAACACAAGGAACAACAATCACTGTGTTGCAGTCTAATAGAGCATATGCATTCACAGTACTCACAAATTAAAGTATTATCACTACTCAGAATAAGAACAGCAAGATTTTTTGTACCGGTAATAAATACAATAAAATAAAATGTGTTTATTACTTCATCTTCATATTATTTTAAAATATCTTTTTGTATGTGTTTTATATGGTACCTAATTGACACAGTAGTATCTTGATATCAGGTATAATTAAATATGCACTAAATATGTTAAATACAAATAACCTAAATATGTTAGGGTTCTTTTATTCGAGAAGTATATGATAAAAAACGTTTGGAAAACACTGGTCTAACACTGTTCCATCCTGAATGGAACCTGCTACTCCAGGTTTTAAGTAAAATAGTGTAGTGACAGAGTGTGGAACCTTTTTATTTAAATATATTCTTTTTGTTTATAACTTATTTATAACTTGTTTATAATTTATTACATAAGGTGCTCTATTTTAATAAATCTGTATTTTAAAAGTTCTTTCCCATTCAGAATATGGCCAGCTGTTGCTTGTGGGGTACAAATGGTGGGTTATTTTCAGGCTAGATGAAGGACCTTACTTCCACATAGCTGAATCCAGAGTGAATTCTAGTTGTGGCAATGGAGTTAAGGTCTTAAGAAAGTCTAATACTTTCTAAAATATTTCCTGGTTTTGCCTTCTCTACTTTTTCTTGTTTCCATTTAGAGAATGGGTATTGGTTTTCAAAAAAACACCTTTTCCACAGAGGATGGTGGTGTTCTGAGAGGGAATTGTGGCCTGTATTCCGTTTTCACTATTTCCCCACCCTTGCAGCAATTCAGGAAGATGTTGTAACATCTCTTGTCCCAGAGTGCCTTTCATGTAGCTGATACACAAATAAATTGACATTTCTTTTTTTATCTCTCATACACCTGGAATATCAGAGGATATTCCACAGTATTATTCCAGAAAGACATCAGAGCAGTGTGGACATCAGAGCAGTTGGAACTCTGATCATCTGTTTCTGTTATTATTTTAAATCATTCATGATAGGAGACTAATCCTGGATCCCTCTTGCTCCAGTGAGACCTTCTTTATATTCCATAAACATTACCGAATTCAGCACCATCACACCCAGGGTGCCGCTCGTGGGCTTGCTTATTTCAGGTATTACTATTCTTTGTCTCTACTCCGCCCACCCACCCACCCCTATTCAAGACTTTCTCCATGGGCCTCTCTTGTACTATTTTGGAAAAATCTGGGCCTTTCTTAGTTCTTTTATAAAAACTACTGTCTTCACTAAAATCAGGCCCATGACTGTGCCCTGGAAGCTATTTGTGATTAGTCAAAATAGTGCCTTCCTTGTTTGTCCTCACTACTGCCACTGCCGTTTTCGTTGTTTACTGCTTTGTTCCTTTCCTCTAAGATCATCATGGCAGTTCTCATTTGCTCTGACTCCTCTGGCTCACTCTCAGAGTTTCTGGGTAAATATTTCTTTTCATGATATCTACCTGCCTACCTACCAAACTACCTACTGAACTTTTTCATTTGAAGATATTCCTCCGGGACTACTTGTTTATAGTTTATTAAATGAGGTGCTCTATTTCTAAAAACTTTATTTTCAAAGTCCTTTCCCATTTAGAATGCGGCATACTCTTGCTTGTGGGGTATATATCTCTGATGGTGATAACTACCTACCAAAAACCTCCTTGCCAACTGCAAAATTGTGATATAAGAATATCTTAGGCCAGGTATTCGGAATTCCAGCCTTATTCTGCACAAATCTGTTTCTTTTTTTTTTTTTTTTTTTTTTTGAGACGGAGTCTCGCTCTGTCACCCAGGCTAAAGTGCAGTGGCACAATCTCTGCTCACTGCAAGCACTGCCTCCAGGGTTCACGCCATTCTCCTGCCTCAGCCTCCCGAGTTGCTGGGACTACAGGCGCCCGCCACCAGGTTCGGCTAATTTTTTGTATTTTTAGTAGAGACAGAGTTTTACCGTGTTAGCCAGGATGGGCTCGATCTCCTGACCTCGTGATCCGCCTGCCTTGGCCTCTCAAAGTGCTGGGATTACAGGCATGAGCCACCGCGCCTGGCCATATTCTGCACAAATCTTATGTGTCAGCCACACTAGTATACTAACTAACCTCTTGACTTGGCCCCTGTGATTATAGACCCTGTACCTGCTACCCTCCCCTTTTCTCATCTCTGCTTACCAAGCTACCCCATAGGCTCACTCCAGTACACCCTTGTGTTAGGGTTCTCTAGAGGGACAGAACTAATAGGAGAGATGTGTATATGAAGGGGAGTTTATTAAGATGAATTGACTCACACAATCCCAAGGTGAAGTCTCACTATAGGCTCTTTGCAAGCTAAGGAGCAAGGAAGCCAATCCAAGTCCCAAAACCTCAAAAGTAGAGAAGCTGACAGTGCAGCCTTCAGTCTCTGGCCAAGGCCTGAGAACCCCTGGCAAACCACTGGTGTAACTTTAAGAGTCCAAAAGCTGAAGAACTTGGAGTCTGATGTTTGAGGGTAGGAAGCATCCAGCATGGGAGAAAGATGAAGGCTGGAAGACTCAGCAAGTCACCTTCTTCTACCTTCTGCCTGCTTTATCCTGGTTGCGCTGGCAGCTGATCACATGGTGCCCACCCAGACTGAGGGTGGGTCGGTGTCTCCCAGTCACTGACTCAGATGTTGATCTCCTTTGGCAGCACCCTCACAGACACACCCAGGAACAATACTTTGCATCCTTGAATCCAATCAAATTGACACTCAGTATTAACCATCACAAGTCCACCCCTTATCAACTTGAACCCATACACATCTCCTGAAATCATACTTAATCTTCAAGTAAAGACAATAATAAGGTCATAATTATGTGTAACGTAATACAGGTATTCTTCATGCAACCGGAAGCTCACTAATCCTTAACCTAAATGTTATTACATGAAGTAAACAACATTTGAATGCTGATAAGAAATCCATTTATCTTATATCACATGATAAAGGAAAAAGAAAGGAACTAAAATGAAGATATTTTCTTAAGTGTATCCTTGCACAAACATGTTCTGTTAAAAATAAGGAGGAAATATGACAATTACAGTCCAATTTATGCAACTGGTCACGTGATCATAGCTGGTATTGATGACTACCTTCTTCTACTGTCTGTTCTGTATTCCGTTTGCCCTCAGCCAGCACCTCAGTGGGTCGTGGTTTTTTACCTGGTGGAGTGACCCAAACCTTCATTCCTGAAGGATCTGGGCCATTTGTAGTCCTGCCTGGATTGAGCTGTTGTAGTTTCCCTTTCACCTTAATCACAGGGCATGGTAATATTAAGAACCATCCTAAAGGATCTCTTGTATTCCACACATACTCTTCCTTTCTCCATTGTGGAGTAGTAGACTGATTTCATCTTGATAGTCTTGGTCAGTCACCCCAACCAACACTGT
This sequence comes from Theropithecus gelada, assembly GCF_003255815.1. NCBI lineage: Eukaryota > Metazoa > Chordata > Mammalia > Primates > Cercopithecidae > Theropithecus > Theropithecus gelada. The sequence goes on from NC_037673.1 coordinate 119,391,363, forward strand.
AACTCCCTGCTTAGCCTGTTGACTTAGAGGTAGGAAGAGCTCATAGTGTCCAGGTGGCAATCTTAACTTCCAGTTTAATGGAATCATTGTTGTATCTCCTGGTGGCAGCATTCCTCCCTCTGGAACTAATACCTTTAGGTCAGCAGAATGTAATGTCAAGGGAACAGAAAGCAAACATTTTGCTAGTGGGTCACTAGGGGTGATGGTAAATGGTGCCACTTCTGCTTCCACCCCTTGATTCCTCGACCCATGAAGAGAAGCAGTACCATATATTGGATGCTGGTTCAGAGCATACAAAGCCTTCTAGAGAACTGCCCCAGCCCTCCAAAGTATTGTCACCTAGTTGGCATTGTAATTGTGTCTTCAAAAGGCCATTACATCATTTTGTCAATCCAACTGCTTCAGGATAATGGGAAAAATGGTAAGACCAGTGAATTTCAGGAGCATGATCCCACTACTGCACTTCTTTAGCTGTAAAGTGAGTGCCTTGATCAGAGGCAATGCTGTGTGAAATACCATGACTATGGATAAGGCATTCTATGAGTCCACAGATGGTAGTCTTGGCAGAAGCATTGTGTGCAGGATAGGCAAACCCATGTCTGGAGTAAGTGTCTATTCTGTTAAGGACAAACCTCTGCCTTTTCCATGATGGAAGAGGTCCAGTATAATCAACTTGCCACCAAGTAGCTGGCTGATCACCGCAAGGAATGGTGTCATATTGTGGGCTCAGTGATAGTCTCTGCTTTTGGCAAATTGGGCAGTCAGTGGTGGCCATAGCTAGGTCAGCCTTGCTGAGTGTAAGTCCATGTTGCCGAGCCCATGCATGATCTCCATCCCTGACACCATGGCCACTTTGTTCATGGGCCCATTGGGCAATGACAAGGATAGCTGAGGAAAGAGACTGAGTGGTTTACACAGAACGAGTCATCCTATCCACTTGATTATTAAAATGCTCCTCTGCTGAGGTCATCCTTTTTGTGAACACTCATATGGGATATAAATATCTTCACAGTTTAACCACTCAGAGGCGTCCATCCACATAACTCTTCCCCAGATTTCTTTGTCACCAATTTTCTAATCATGCTTCTTCCAAGGCCCTGACCATCCAGCCAAACCATTGGCTACAGCCCATGAATCAGTGTATAATCACACATCAGACCATTTCTCCTCCCATGCAAAGTGCACAGCCAGGTGCACTGCTCAAAGTTCTGCCCACTGGGAAGATTTCCCTTCACCACTGTCCTTCAGGGATGTCCTAGAAAGGGGCCATAGTGCTGCAGCTTTCCACTGTCAGGTGGTGCCTGCATATCATGCAGAACCATCTGTGAACCAGGACCTAGTCATCTCTTCCACTGATCATAGGGAACTCCCTATGAAGCCATTGGTGCAGGCTGGGGAGAAGAAGGCAGGGTGGCAGTAGTGGCAACCATGGGCATTTGAGCCACTTCCTCATGTAACTTACTTGTGCCTTCAGGACCTGCTCAAGCCTGATTCTGTATATATCACTTCCATTTAATGATGAAAAGCTGCTGTGCATGACCCATCTTATGGCTAGATGGATCAAAAAGTACCCTGCTCATGATAGGCAGTGCAGGTTGCACGGTAAGTTGGCGACCCATAGTCAAGCGTTCGGTTTCTACCAAAACCAAGTAACAAGCCAAGAACTGTCTCTCAAAAGGAGAGTAGTTATCTGCAGATGATGGCAGGGTCTTGCTCCAAAAATCTTAGAGGGCTTTACTGTAATTCGCCTATGAGGGCCTGTCAAAGGCTCCAAACAGTATCCCTATCTGCCACTGACACCTCAAGCACCATTGGATTTGCTGGGTCATATGGCTCAAGCGGCAGAGCAGCTTGCACAACAGCCTGGACTTGCTGCAGAGCCTTCTCCTGTTCTGGACCCCACTCGAAACTGGCAGCCTTTCAGGTCACTCAATAAATGGGCTGGAGTAACACACCCAAATGAGGAATGTGTTGCCTCCTAATCCAAATAGGTCCATTAGGCATTGAGCTGCCTCTTTCTTGGTTGTAGGAGGGGCCAAATGCAGCAACTTATCCTTCACCTTAGAAGGAATATCTCAACAGGCCCCACACCACTGGACCCCTAGAAATTTCACTGAGGTAGGAAGTACCTGAATTTTAGTCAGATTTATTTCTCCACCTCTGGCATGCAAGTGTCTCACCAATAAGTCCAATGTGCTTGCTACTTTTTGCTCACCGGATCCAGTCAGCATAATGTTGTCAATGTTATGGACCAGTGTGATACCTTGTGGAAGGGAAAAGCGATCACAATCTCTGTGAACAAGATTATGACACAAAATCAGAGAGTTGATGTACTCCAGGGTAGGACAGTGAAGGTGTATTGCTGGCCTTGTCAGCTGAAAGCAAATTGCTTCTGGTGGGCCTTATGGACAGAAATGGAGAAAAAGGCATTTGCCAAATCAATGGCTGCATACCAGGTACCAGAAAATGTGTTAATTTGCTCAGGCAATGAAACCATATCTGGCACAGCAGCTGCAGTTGGAGTAACCACTTGGCTAAGCTTACGCTAATACACTGTCATTCTCCAAAATCCATCTGTCTTCTGCACAGGCCAAATAGGAGAGTTGAATGGATATGTGGTGGAGATCACTACCCCTGCATCTCTCAAGTCCTTGATGGTGGCACTAATCTCTGTAATCCCTCCAGGGATACAATGTTTTTGATTACTATTTTTCTAGGTAGAGGCAGCTCTAATGGCTTCCATTCGGCCTTTCCCACCATAATTGCCCTCACCTTACCAGCCAGGGAGCCAATGTGCGGGTACTGCCAGCTGTTAAGCATGTCTATACCAATTACGCATTCTGGCATTGGGGAAATGACCACAGGATGAGTCCAGGGAACCAGTGGACCTAACACTCCATGAATTCCCTGACCTCCATAAGCCCCTACTTTAACTGGAGGACCACAGTGATGTTTTGGGCTCTTTGGAATCAATGTCAGCTCAGACTTTTCTTAATTCTCCACACCCAGGTATGCTATTCCTAAATGCTAATACACTTTAGTTGCCCATTACCCCATCACATTTTTCCTTCTGTTATAGCTCTTAGGGTTCTCCATACCAGATTACCAGTTATAGGTCTTAGTTCTCCACACCAGATTACCAGTCCTGTATGTCACCTGTCTGTGCTCCCCACAGTGTCATCTAACTTGAGCTCAATCCTTCTTGATTGTTGTCCCAAGGCTGCCAGATAGATATTTTGGTTCTGATGGTATTTGATAATATTTTAATCCTTCTTTTTGTTTGCTAAAAGTAAACTTATGGTTTTTTGTTCTTTGATAGCTTGGAACATAATCTTATATTTAAATGAGTCATGTCTGCATGATTTCATTATGTAGTATTTCATTGTATTATATTCTCTACATTGATAGGGATATTTCTGTATTACTTGATATATTCAACTTTTGAAATTAAGCTGCATAAATATTTTTAAATTTTGTACAGCAAAAATGTCACCACAAATTCAAATCCAAGGACAAAAAGACTGAACAAATATATTCAAGACATATGACAAAGGTCTAATTCCTATGATATGCAAAGAGCTTTTACAAATCATTAGGAGGAAGGCAATCTAATAAGAAAATTGGCAGAATTCATTCATTTAAAAATCATTATAAATGATCAGTAAACGGGGAAAAGATACTTGATTAATCAAGAAATGTGATAACGTATTAACTTTTGGATCTGCAAAGATTAAAACAAAACATTTGTACCCATCACTGGTAAGGGTACAAAGGAATAATCATTCCCATATACCTTTAAGGGAACTGAAATTGTAGCAACCTTTTGAGAAACTAACTTGGCAATTTCTTCTCTATGAATCTATCCTACAAGTATTCTTACATAATTTGGCTGTGCTGTATGTAAGGCATTTTCATTGCAATATAATTATTAAAATTGCCCAATAAGAGGGGATTTGGTTTAAAATGTATTGAAATATTCATATAGTGGAAAGATTTACAAAATGCTTCATGGGTCTCCAACTCCCAGCGCGAGCGACACAGAAGACCGGTGATTTCTGCATTTTCAACTGAGGTACTGGGTTCATCTCACTGGGGAGTGCCGGACGATCGGTGCTGGTCAGCTGCTGCAGCCCGACCAGCGAGAGCTGAAGCAGGGCGAGGCAT
>NC_037673.1:119395772-119472848 GCF_003255815.1 Theropithecus gelada
GGCACAAGTATACATATGTAACAAACCTGCACGTTTTGCACATGTACCCTACAACTTACAGTATAATAATAATAAATAAATTTAAAAAAAAAAAAATGCTTCATGGAAGTTCAAAAGAATGCTTTAAATGTATGTATTCTCATAAGGAAAGATGTCCAACACCTATGGCTGATATAGGAAGAAATACGGGAAATTCTCCAGAGACACTTTTTTTAAATAGTTTGTCTTCTAATCAGTAACATTCACAATTTGGAGGTCTGTGAAGACCAAAATGTGGGAAATCTTATAATCACTCAGTCATAAAACAAAAACAAAAACAAAAATAGGCAAAAAGATCTTATCTTTTTATGATTGGAGTTGTTTAAAGTGCTATTTAAGTATAAGAAATCTGTGGTATTTTTTCTCATAGCCACAACTTCCTGTTGTTATTCTTCTTATTAGCAAGACAAATAACATGAGTTTAGTAATTGTGCCGTATTATCACTAGCCAAATAAGAGAATTTGCTGTAGAAGTACAAGGATGAAAGTCACTCTTCCAGATTGATGCTATTTATTTTTCATTGGCACACAAAAGGTTGCTAGCATCCCCTGGTCAGGTTCTGCCAGCCCTTTACACCAGTAATTGTATTGTTCCATGTCTTTATCAAGGAATCCCTTGCCAGTGAGTTTTCGGGAGGGACAAGTGTCAAGAGAAGCCACAATGAAGTCCCTGTGATTGAGCAAAGATAACACTGCTGAGGTCATCCTACAAAAACTTGTCAGTTTGCTGCCCAAATAAATGCCTAGAGTGCGTAAAACACAGAGCACAGTGACCCCAGGAAGAAAAATCAATTGCAATTCATATTTCATATGTCTATAATTGCTTGTGAGAGCATGGCAGCGGTTTGTTTGCAGGACAGCTTTTCCTCTCCTGTTGTTCCCTTTCTTTTCCCTTTTGTAATGGTATGTCTTTCACATGCTCTGATTTACAGTGGAGCAAAATTTGGATTTTTTTTCTTATCCACATTACCATTCTTATTACTGATGCCCTGTACTGGATTTGGTAGTGCGTTGCACTGTAGACAGGCATAGACCATATAGTAGAAATGGTTATTTTGCTTTGAGATTCTTGAAGGTGTGGGTTGGTGTACTTTGTTTTGCTTTGAAGTAAAGAAATGGGGTTGTGGAAGAAATCATCTTTTATTCATAGAGTTATTCATTTATTAGGGTTTTAAACATTAAAAGTGAATTTTTACTTGTGGCTGTGGTCTTAAATGCTTTTTCATCAGAACAGGGGACCCATAATACCTGCTAATTTTTAAAATCACCCAATCTATCAACTCTCTCTTGCTCCAACCCACCCCCACCCCTTCCCAATACACACACTTTCTCACACGAAGCTACTTTTAGATTCGTAGTCCTTCTGTGGACTGAGATGTCATAGGGATAGAGAAAATGCTGCTCACTTTATGGATTACTGTTAGGTCAACAAAACTTTGGCAGCATTGATTAACTTGACAGTGAGTACAGCAGTACATTTATCACTTATGGCTGTGCTGTAGAAAATCTAATAAGAGGCAAACAATTCCCTTTAGAGCAGTAACAGGTTCACTGTGGCTAACGGTGCATGCACTGGAAATTTCTGCCTTTAAATTATACCCTTGCTGCTGGTTGACTCAAAGCTACTGCACTTCTATAGTCATGCTGTTGCTGCTAATGTCATCACAATTTTTTGACTTAAATAAGTATTTAAATTGTTAAGAATATATAGTATTTAAACATCAGAGTAGAGGAATTAGTTATACTTCTAAGACTATGATTTTAAAGTAATAGCTGGAAATAGAGAGTTCTATTGTTTGAGTTCTTATGACGATACAAATATCACAAGGAAATTACTTCCCACAATCACCATAAAATTTAGCCTGTTTCATAATGGAGAACTTCGGGGAAAATTTTAGTCTCAGCTAAATATTTTGTAAAGTATTTGTAATAGTCTTTGATGTGAAATGATATACAAACATTGATAAGAATTTGGTGGAATATGTCATTGGTTTTTTCCCTCATATTAAAGATATCCTGGTAAGACTTTTCATACTTATTTTCCTTTCTCCTATATAACAAATAGCATTACTCATTTTTCCCATGTATTATTTAGATCTTTTAACAATGCACTTTGGTATACATTTGAAAAACTAGGACAAAATATGTTCATTGAATAACACAAATTATATCTAATGATTAGAGAAGTATTTACAAGTGTGATAAATTTAGTAGACTAGGGTAAAGAATAACAAGATTAGGTTTTGAACTGTTTTGTAATAGTTATCTGGAAAAGTAAAGAGTATTTGATTAATAGGTAACTTGTAACTTTATAGCATGCAGAAAATCTAAAAACATGCTAAAACAAAAGGCATCTTCTCAGGGGCAGTTCTAATTTCACATGGCACTATTTTTTTTTCTATCAAACTGCTTGTGAGACTTTGTAGAAAGATATCTAATTTATCTTATTTTTATTCCTGTGCTACCCTAGAATTCACAGTTCAGCTGGAGATATCCAGTTAAAATGGAAAAGTTCCCCGCGTTTTTAGTGTTTTCAGTTTTGCTAGGAAACAGTCTTCAATTGAGGGCTTTTATACGGTAGCATCTGTGAGATGATATAGTTTTCTTTGTTGGGAGAAAGTATTCTGCTTGAATCAATTGTCAAGAGGTTTAATATAATAAGGCAGCTTGTGGTATGACTGAAAGAAACACTGTGCACAAGAAATTCCCACAGCAGTTTGTTTTTAGAAGAAAAACTGAGTTCACCTGAAACATGAATACATTGAAAACCAAGACTTAATAAGGCTGAGCTGAGAAAGAGCTGAAAAGGTTGCTGTCCAAAGGCCCATGTCAGTGATCTCATCCAATATTTGTCTTTGAAATTCTAAAAGGCATATAAACCAAAATTACTTTTTCTCAGGCTTTGGGAAGTACTGGCTTGAATCAGTAACATTCAAGCCTGTTGATGTTAGTGTTTTGATTTAATTCAATGAGAATGTATTCTATGTAATCTACAGGATAAATGTAATGTATCCCTTCTAAAACAGTCTTTTCTGAAAGAGCTACGTCTACCACTCTGGATTTCACAGGTTACAATAGTAGTACCCCCACCACTTGCCCTCGTGAACAGAGGCCGGATATTGATTAACTATCACGCTGGCATCAGAACTACTCTTAGGATTCAATTTTTTTGTTGTTTTGCATATTTTATTGATCAAAGTGGTAAATGAGCATCAAGCGTGCAAGAAGACGATGAATTGTTTACTTGCATAAAATAACCTTTCAATAAGGGAAGATGCATGGCTTACACTTTGGTTCTGTTCTGCGGCCCGAAGCAGATGGCATTCAGCTGCTATTGATTTGCTTCCATAGTTAAGGAGCAGCCTGCAACCCGGCATGCCCACTGCATTGTGAAAAGGGGTGTAGATCTGGGGACCAGGGTGGAAGCCAAGAAGGGCTGATGAGCCCACCCCCAAATCCTAAAGAAAAAAAATTTTGTTTGGAAGCCATGCATACCTACTTAAATGAAAACTTGAATTAATATAATTAGATGTGATAGGGACACTTTATGCACTGGTGCTTTTAAAGAAAGAACATTTTTGGTCATCATTTATGCAGATGTCTCCAGTGAATAACAAATACAGTAATAATCACAGAATACTAATTTTAAGCATGTGATATTTGAAGAAAACTAAATAAAAGCTCTCCTCCTGCCTTCGGGGTAAAATTAGGTCATCTTTAGGTACACCACATAATGCCCACCGTTGAGCTTTCTGGCCTTAAATGAAAATGAACATGCAAGTTGTGCTGACAGCCCACCTCTCCATGTTTACCAGTTGTGCCGTCTCCATTTATTCAGCAGTCCCCCGGAATCCTTTGTCAGCAGCCACATTTGGTTTTAAAATGGCTTTCCTTAATAGGTAGTTGCAGATGTTGAATTTATAAACATTTTCCTTGAAGCTGTGTCTAACAATGACTATATCTCAAAAACTAGGATAGGTAGGCTAACCTACCGATGGTGGGGTTTTTTTCTTCATTTTCCAGACTTGTTAAATATCAAAAATCCTTTTGTCAAAAACAATAGGAAGAAATAGTAAGTATACTTACATCATAAAACATACATTTTATTCAATAATACATTAGTCATGTTTAGCCAGCTTTTAATTTTTTGCAATTTTTTTTTTACAATTTATAAATTTAAATGTAAGTAACAAAAAGATTATGATGAAATTATTTGCCCATAATAGCAGAACTCTGCAGATCTACTTTACTGGGTTCTTCTCACAAACAACCTGTTACATCAAATAATTGTTTTAAAAGCATTTCAGTAACTGTTATTCCTTGTAATGGGAATGTTTTATTGTATGCTATTTTTCTTATTTGTGGAGGAGAGAGGCAAGTTCACTTTGCTTATCCCAAGTAAGCAAATACTTGGTCTCTTCCCAATATCCGCTCCTACTCTGGCAATAAAGAGTTTGGGGTTGAAATTTAATTTACTTTCTTCTGTAACAAAATGAAGTTGCATTTCATATTTTTGACCTTCTCTCCTTCCAGTACTAGAAAACTCAAGCTTTTCACATAAGAGACAATCTTGACAAGCAGACGGAGTTTAAGGTGCAAGAGGCACACTTGAAATGCCGGTGTGCTGAGTCGGGATGTGTGCCTTGACTAATTTACTTATTCTGTGCCCCTTCCAGTATCTAGTGTGACAGAGAATACCTACAGCATGCTTTGCCCCTGAAATAAGAGCTTTCATTTCCAAGGTGGGAAAAGACTAGTTGGCATCAGGCTTGTCAGACTCAAAAGGAAGTTGAAAAGAAAGAAGACCTTCCTTCTATAGGTTGCTGTTGGTGGGAGACCAGTTCAAATGTGGGAACAGAGAACCATTGCCTCTGAAATTGCCGGTGCTCCTGCCTTGTCCCATACAAATGAGAGCTGTGTCCATGGGTCAAAGGGAATCCATAAGCTTAAAGTGCAGATGATATTGTAGGGTAGGGAAGATACTTGAATACTTCTAAACCAAGCTCCCAGCACTCCATTTGCATGCCAGAGTGTTGATTGTGAAAAAATTAAAGCAAAATTATTAAGTTTAGAACTTGTCTTAATTCATGCAAAACATACGTTATTTGTGCCAATTTAGTATGTTTTCAGGAGATAAGTAGTATTTCTGCCTTGACATACAATTAGATATATTAAAAGTGGTATGCTTAATTAGCTTTTCATCAGAAAAATTCCTCCCCATTCTCCTGACAACACCCTACACTGAGTATTAGCCACAGTCTTTTTGCTGACCCAGGAAAAACTTGGTCAGCATCTTCTAGTATTTATTTAGCCAAATCCTCTGACAACTTGACTCTTAAATATCAGCTATAGGAGAGTGAAAGATGAAAAAGATGTACTTTTAAAAAGTTTTACTGAGGTATAATTTACATAGCATAAAATGCACATATTATAAGTGTACCATTAAATCATTTATAGGAAATTTATAGAGTTGTCTGACCATCAGCACAATATAGTTTTAGAATATTTATAACAACCTCAATATTTGCATCATGCCCATAGAGTGTACTTTTTTGTCTGTACAGTTTAAGAAATTTTCATTATAAACTTGAGATTTTAAAAATCAAATACATGTTTTGTTTTGGGGTTTTTTTGTTTGTTTGTTTGTTTGTTTGGGTTTTTTTTTTTGAGACGGAGTCTCATTCTGTCTCCCAGACTAGAGTGCAATGGCACGATCTCTGCTAACTGCAACCTCTGCCTCCCAGGCTCAAGTGATTCTCCTGCCTCAGCCTCCCAAGTAGCTGGGATTAAAAGTGGTGATGCCTTCCTTTTCTTATCCATTAGTCTTTGACTCAACTCACTTGTCCGTTTCAGGTTTGGAAGGTGGCTTGTCCTTGGAATGTAAACCACCTTGGAAGGTTATGGCTGTATCTTAAAATGTGGGTTTTGGAACCTGCCCTTCCAGATAGTCAGAAGAAAAAGGCAGGAAGTGGAAGAAAGTAATGTAACATTCATTCTGTTTGTGCCTTTGTCATTTCCTTTGGCACATGCATTTGTTTTCCAGGGAAGAATGACTGGTAGATAATAGAAGCCTTTTCTGTATTAATTTTGTTCCTGATTCCCTGTAGTAGTGAATGCCGGGGGGAAAGGAAGGAGAACCTCAATGTCTTGAGCATCTCCTGTGTTTCAAGGGCATGCCAGTGCTTCCTGTGTGGACTTGAATTAAACTGAAGGAACTGTTGTATCATATTCCACTGCTATTTATTCAACCTCTGTTTTGAGCAGTTCTTTGAACACATGTTTAATCATATTCCATTTAGCATGTAAAATGTATTTTGTGGCAAATTAAACTTCTTTTTATATTACACAATTTAGAATTATAATCAACTTATTTGTGCTACTGGAAAAAAATGGGACCTATGGGTAATCTAAAATGAAAACTGATATCAAAAGCATTTTTTATGAAATGAAATTTTGTAGTTATCAGAATATAGAGCATGCTGTCAACAAATTGGGAGAAAGATGCCAATGTTCAGTAGATATTGAGAAATCTACTGTGGCAGCTGCCCAGCACAGAACAAGTTGTTAACACATAATGCCTTTGAGGAATTTAGGTTGGCCATTTAGATACCTAAACAGATTATTACAATGTAATATGTGTGTTTGAAAGAAATATGTACAGTGATATACAGTTACTAAATGGGGAGAGGTTTGGTTTGTTTAGTAGGTGGCTCAAAGAAGTTACTTCGCTTTCAGCAAAGTCCTTTAGTAGAATAAAAACTGACATTAAATTTAAAAGAATAATAAAGATTAAGTCTGTCCATAGGAGATTTTATTGTATTATGTATGATGGATAATACATTAAATATTGCGTGGGCATTGGATATTTTATTTGAAAAAATATTAACTCTTTTAAAAAAAGCATTTGAATAGTAATAATAGTATTAGTACTGGTAATAATAATGCAGGCTTTCAGTAGTTATTAATCTGCTTCTCCAAATAGAATTTTGAATAACTACTTCTAAAACACACCTAATTCAGCAAGAAATTGAGGAAGTAAGACCACTGGTGCTATTTTTCAGTAAGTAATATTTTATTCTCAATAGTTAAGTTAATAATTATATAATTAGTCCCAAAGATGGAAGTAAATGAGACATATTCTCAAGTGAGCTTTTTCAGCCTTTTTTTTTGCAAGTGCAACAATTTAGATTGTATTTTGATTATTCTTTCCTTCTATTCCTTCCTTTTTTTCTCTTAAATGGAATATAATTTAAATTTTGCATATTCTCATGTACTTTTGCATAACTAAAGGGTACCTTATAATTTCTCTTCTCTTTTGTTCTTTCTCTGTCTTAAGACACTTAGAACCTGTGATTTTTAAGCATTTTTGAATATTTACTTATACCATATGCCATCTGCATAAAATATAAACCATTTACCTTAGACTATATTTATCTCAAAATCAACTCCATTGGAGTCACTGATGAGAGCAGACTTTTACTCCAGGACTCAGAGTCAGCTTACAGTGTTAGAATGCCTGGCTATTCAGACTTTATCAAAATCCTTCAAATATAACCAACAAAGTAATGAACACTTTTTGTTGTTGTTGTTGAAACAACAGGGTCTCACCTTGTTGCCCTGGCTGGAGTGCAGTGGCAAGATCATAGCTCACTGCAGCCTCGACCTCCTGGGCTCAAGCAATCCTCCTGCCTTAGCTGCCTGAGTAGGTAGGACTATAGGTGTGTACAACCATGCCCTGTTAATTTTTTTAAAAATTTTGTAGAGATAAGGTCTCACTGTGTTTCCCAGACAGTGAGCAAATATTCTTAAACTATGACTGTATTGCTTCTGTTTATATTTAGAGTAAAGTTGGTATGTTTGAAAAGGTGTGCTTTTAGGTTTGCTAAATATTCATATTATTGTGATAGTCATCAGATTACTAACAGAAGGCCACTAAAGAATAATGGATATCTGTTGGTTTACTGTAACATCAGCATCAATGTTTTTTTTCCAGAGTAATCCTTATTTGTATTAATTAGTGAAGAAATGCCTATTCTATCAAAACTGGGTTTAGTGATAGAGAGTTCAGTCACAGACACAGATCCATCACTCTTCTCTCTGTAGCTTGCTCCCCTTTTATGTGTCATATGATCGTCACAACAATCTGTTGGAATCTGTAACTTGAATAGCAGATTTTTCCCTGAAAATATGATTAGCTAACGCATTATGTACTTAAAGGTATGTAGGTATTTCAGAGTATATTCTTAGGGTAGCTAAAATACAGCAAAAACAAAAACAAAAAACAAAAAAAAAAACCTCACTGCATTTTATACTTTTAAACTTCAATCTCTCAGATTGATCCTTCTTTTTTCTTTAAATAAATGACACAGTTAATGGAGCAGAGGATATCTAAGCTTAAAGAAGCTCCTGAAAAATGAGAGCATTAACCCCAACTGCACTGAATTCCCTGAACGTCTTGCATTCTCCTCAAACTTGAAGTGGGCACCTGCTGTTTAATGTAATTAGTTTCAAAGGGAATGTCAGATCAGTCCTCAGGAGCTTACTCTGACCCAAACACCCTCATAAGGAAATATCAGTGAGACAAAACAAGAAAAGTTATCACAGTCGGGAGGCTTCTTCTCACTGCATTATTCAAAGTTATGCTTTAACAGAGTTCAGGTTGCTGTCTGACTCAGTTATATTCCAGTTGCAAAATTGTACTCAAGACAGATTGCTTTAGTGAGTAGCTATTTTCCTCTTCTAGAAATGAAGACATAGTGGGCTGTGTAAAAAAACTTAGGAAATGTTTGCAATTTTGACATGAGTTTTTAGCACTTATTAGGATAATAGTATTTAAAAATTAAAGACAAATTAACCTAATTTTCGGCCTGCATTTTTCCTTATATATTAAAAAGTATAGTGAACAAATGAAAAAACAAAGAAAGAAAAAAAATTGTAGTGAACAAGCTGTTTTTAATTTCTCTTTTTTGTCCTTATTGAAGTTGAGATTGTTGTGAGCCATAATAAAGTGGTCAAAGAGGGACTTCTTTGGGTAGCAGAATCCATTTGACACAAAGCGAGAGCATTACTGTTCTGTTTGGATTATTTTTCCCAAGATTTAGATGAACAATGGCTTATTTTGTTGGTAACTTGTACCCATGTCATCTCATGTCATGACCATGTTTGTTTATTTCCCTGTGGCATCCTCCTTGGTTGAGTCTTATGAACATAGTCAGCCACAGCATGGCCTTTCACCAGAGCTTGAGAGAGGCACTGTGGGTCCTGCTCTGGACCAGAGGATGAAGGGGAGCAGCTGACCACTGAAGGACCAGAAGGTGGTGAGAGAAGGTCTCTTAGGAGCACTTCAGGGAGAGTGCAAGACCTGGGTTCTCAACTCTCCTGCCCAAAGACACAGCGATTGTTCACTTGGTGGATCTGGACTTGGTTTATTAGGAAGAAATGCAAGTCATTTAACATCTCAGAGTCAGTTTTTCCATCTATAAAGTGCTCTTGAGCTTATCTACCTCAAAGGTAGTTGAGAGGATTAAGCGACCCATTGTATGTGAGGCCACTTAGCAAGCCATAAAACGTTTTGAAGATGTTAGATGTTATTATTGTTTCCTCAGTAAATCCCTTGCTTAATTTCCTATCAGTCTCTAAGTTCTTGCTTCAGCATTGATGTGAACTGGGCCTCCAGCTGCTTTGGGTCAGACACTTGCTGCAGTGACACCTATTGCCTTCCAAAGCAGAGCATTCCATGAGGAGACTTCAGCTTTGACCTTTCTCTTTAAACTAGCCAGAGTTTGCTTTCTCAGTATTTAACCTTTCTTGGCCCTGATTCTGCCTCTGGAGTAACCCTCATGCATTCAGAGCCCTTTCTTGGCTGCAGAGATACAGTGATGATTCGGCAGACTCAGCCCTGCCCTCTTGGAGCTGGAGTTGAGTGGACAAAAGCCAAGTAAACCCATCAAGGAAATAATTGCTAGCACTCTGAAGGAAACAAATAAGGGAGCAAGAAAGAGGTTATCAGAGAGTGAGAATGAGTGAGAGAGGAGCTCCAGAGGATGCTGTGATAGCCTGGTTGTCAGAGGTGAGAGAAAGGAAGCAGCTGGGTGGATGCGGCCATCTTTGGCAGAGATGAGGAAAGTGGACACTGATGGGTCATGGAGTGGCAGGTTTTTTTATTTTTGTTCAAAGAAATACTGAGTTCTGCTTTGAACATTTTGAATTGCAGATGTCTGTAAGAAATTCAAGTGGAGATTTTAAATAGATACTTAGTTTTGATGAGTCTGGATCCCAGACAAGAAGTCTAGCCTGAAGATGTGAATTTTTACCTCATCAGCCTTATGGTTGTAAAATCCATGGCAGTTGGTGGACTTAGGGAGAGGGTGCTGGCTAAGCCTTGAAGAGTCCCAACATTCTGAGGTCAGATAGAAAAGGAAGAGGCTACAAAGGAGAGTGAGAATGTGATCTGAAACAAACCCGAAGAGTCACAGAAAAAAAAAAAAGAGAGAGAAGTGGGAGGGTGGCTGTCAGGGTGAGTGGTGACTGCTCAGAAGCTGAATAAGGTGAAGTTAGCAGTGATTTAGCAACCCAAAAGAGACCTGTGGCCATGGCAAGCTGAGGATGGTGGAAGCCGAAGCCAATTTGCAGAGCATGAAAAAGTGAATGAACTGGAGATAAGAAAGGGAAACAGCATCTGTAGAACACTCTTGGAAACTTTTGCCATGAAGAGCAGAGAAATGGGCTGTAGCCTCTGAGGGATTTTTTTTTTCCTGTTGTTTTACAGTGAGAGTGCATGTTTATGTGCTGATAGGAATGGTTCAGCAGAGATGGAAGGGTGAATAGGTAGATAGGTAAATGCATGGATGGGAGGTGGATGGGAGGTGGATGGGTGGGTGGATGGATGGATGGAATTAGTGAATAGCTAGAAGAAAGAAGAGCAAAATAACTAAAGAAATAAATACTTGAGGCCGGGCGCGGTGGCTCAAGCCTGTAATCCCAGCACTTTGGGAGGCCGAGACGGGTGGATCACGAGGTCAGGAGATCGAGACCATCCTGGCTAACACAGTGAAAGAAAGCCCGTCTCTACTAAAAAAACACAAAAACCTAGCCGGGCGAGGTGGCGGGCGCTTGTAGTCCCAGCTACTTGGGAGGCTGAGGCAGGAGAATGGCGTGAACCCAGGAGGCGGAGCTTGCAGTGAGCTGAGATCCGGCCACTGCACTCCAGCCTGGGCGACAGAGCGAGACTCCGTCTCAAAAAAAAAAAAAAAAAAGAAAGAAATACTTGAGAAAGTCAAGGGGTGGGCTGAGAGCCAGAGCAGAGATATAGGAATTGGCTTCTGATGGAAGGAAGGACGTTTTCTCCACTATAGCAGAAGAAGGAGAAGATTGATGGAAGTGCAGTATAGGTAGAGTTGTTGGGATGAAGATGAGGAGGATCAAGCCAGGTGGCTTCTGCATTCTCTTTGAAGTGTGAAGAGTGGTTATCAGCTGGGAGAGAGGGTGGAGGAAGGGATGAGGGAGATAAAAGAAGAGGGTAAGTTTTGAAAATGGGTAAAGGCTGATTCTTCTAGCGAAGTAGTTTTCGAGTGTGGTTCCTGGACCACTAGCTTCAGCATCACCTGGAAACTTGGTAACTTATTTGAAATGCAAATTCTTAGGCCCCACCAAAGACCAGCTAGATCAAAAACTCTCTCAGTTGGACCAAGCAAACTGTTTTAACAAGCCCTCTAAGTGGTTCTGATGCTGGCTACAGTTTGAGAACTACTGTTCTAGAGAAAAGTAGCAAGATTTCTGGACCATATTTTGAGGATAAAAGCTTAAATTTAAAATGAAACCAGTCTTTTTTTGTATTCTGTAATTTTTCTCAGTGTTTAGCAGCTTAGGTTAAGGCATGAATGAGAGATTGCTGGGATTCAGCCAGAACTGAGCTGTTCCGAGTACAGCAGAGGAAGAGGAGTTGATGGGTTTGAGGGTGGTTCAGGGGACTTATTCTGATGGTAGATCACAGCTCCTTAAGCTGGACAAGAGGGCAGAAAATTTAGAGGGGGGCTAATGGGAGTCAGAAAGTACTGGGTCAGTGGATTGGAAGTCTCACTAATAGTAAGGGAGCAACACCATTGCACAGAAGGCCTTTGTCGGAACTTATTGGCCCACAGAGATAGTGCTTTTAAGATCTGAATAAATGAGTTTGCATACCAAGTCTATGGAACAAATACTTTCTTTGGCCTGTGTGCATGCATTAAGGGGCTAGGAAGTTATAACACAAGTGGATTACGTATAAAACACAAGCTTTTTAAAGAGAAATTAATCATAATGTAAATAAAACCATGTAAGAAAATGTTCTCTTTCTTTAATGAGCTATTTAAATTATTCAGGAAAAAGGAGCATGCCTGTCAGGTGTTCCCAGGTAGTTCCCTACCCTGCTTTCCAGGACACAGTTGGAACAGACTGAGGTGAGGGTGGTTGAGTAGACCACTGCCTGGTACAGTTTGGCCAACTAGAGTGGTTAATATATAGGCCTGACAAGCTATCTAGGTTGTTGGTTTCTCCATTGCTTTTAGGAGTACCTTTGTGTCTCCTGAACCTCTGCCCAGCCCCAGTGATATCTGGCTCCTTAGTCGGGGTATACTAGGGATAACCATAGGCAGGGAGGAGAAATGAATTCACAAATTTTATCCTGAGACACCAGAGGCACATCTTCCAGCTTTTTATTTTTTAATAAATTAGTATATCTCCCTCAAACTTAGCTAAGAACTTCAAGATAGAAAACGTTTGCTCGAAGAGGTATGAAGTCATTTTTAACTTGTTAGAATATTAGTGTAAATCCTTGCTATCTCCCTTTAATTGCTCTTAATGGAAGGCTGTTAAATCATCATAAAATTTGTGATTAAAAAGACCTATTAAAGTAGAATTGCATTTTTTTTTCCACCAGCCAATGCTAAATTATTCCCTGTGGCTCATTCTACAGTGGTTTGGCCATTCTTTTGTAAAATTAGTTTAACAGAACACTCCATTTCCTGGGGATACAGTCTATGATTTGTTTAAAAGATCCAATTTGGGAGGATATTTTTCTAGATAATCAGCTTACATTTTTCTTTGTTTAGGTTCATCTCATTACCTATATTCTTGATTTCTTTACTGTCCTATAATGGGTGTTCTTGGCACCTGCTGGGTTAGGTTTACAAATTTTTCATGTATTAGGCCTTTTCTTTTTATAGGCTGTGCATGAACCTAATTGCATTTTTATTTTTCATATGCTATTCTTTGTGTTATGGACTTTTTAAAAGTAGTAAATTAAAAATAACATATCAGCATTATGTTTTCTTTTTTTCCCTAAGTATTCTACCCAGTACTAAAGCAGTAAATTAAAAATAGAATATCAAAATTCCTTTTTCTTTGCTCTTTCTCTCTCTTTTTGTATCAATAATGCTACTTAGTATTCTGTCCTGTGGGCTAAAAACAGGACTTTACAATCTGCAGAGGCATGAGGGCTCTATCAGGGGTTTATGTGTTCTACCATAGGTAACAAGCCAAATCCAAGGGCTTAACCAAAAGTGAATTTTAACCTTAATCACTGAGAAGGAAAGTGGTAGGTAATTGTGGGTTTTGGCTCACTGGCTCAAGATTATCAAGGACTGCATCTCCTTGGTTCTTTTGGCCTTTTCCTCATAATTACAAGATGGCAACTAAGCTCAAAGACCATGCCCATATTCTAGCCAAGTGGAAGGAGGAAAGGGGAGAGACATGAGCAAAAAGATGGGGGCCACTGCAGCCTGACCAGTCATTTTAAGGAAGCTTTTTGACTTTTCCCATCCAGTCACTTCTTGTGACATTTTTGTTGGTTAGATCTGTGTCACATGCTAAGGGATGGGGTGCGGGCAGGGCTGGGGGCATTGGGGGCGCGGGGGGGTTGTTGATGGGAAATGTTGGGGGAAGAGTGAGGCAGGATATATTATTTTCATCAGTTTTTGATATTGTTCTTTGTTATTTTTAGCTTGGCAGCTTGCCACACACCCCAAGAAAGTTGGTATTCCATTAGTAAAGAAGAAGAGAAGACTGGATCTCTTGCATAGGTGCAGAAAGACTGGTGTAATCTGGAAAACTCCCAGAAAGGGGCATATTCATTCTTGTGTATAGGTCCCTGAATAAATGTCTGTAATTCAGCTCCCAAGTGATAGAAGGATTCATTTCAGTGTTAGATTTGGGAGAAGGGCTAGGGTACATATGTTCCTCTTTCCCTGAACTCAGAGAACAGGTTCCAGCGTGGACCCCCTGTGTAGTCCTTACCAGTCATGTGTAGATAGCCCTAATTTCTCATCTTTCTTGCTATTGTGTTCTGTCCCAGTAGGCTACTGTTCCTCCCTGTGTATTTTAGTGAACAATTTCATTGACTGTATTTTTTGTTGCAGCCAAGAGGCCAAGCACCTCCTCCTAACTTTCTTTACAGATGTTTTTTATTTTATAGCCTATGAGCCATCTCCACAAGGGCCACTTTTCATACATTGTTTCTCTGAGGACTAGCTACACATCTTATAATTAAGTCTGTTGTCACACTCTAACCATCTCCCACTATTTTCCCACTAACTACTGTGCACTTTGAAGTTTGCTCATTGAGGGTTCCTAAATCCATGTAAAACATCAATTACATTACTGTAGCATTTAAACAGGTGACTAAATGTAGTGTTATAACTGACCAAATATAAAATGGTGTTGGAAGTCTTCATTTAAAAAAATGATGTTAGCCTAGTATACTCTGTCTGAACTATAGTACAGTAAGAATGTATATCCCTAGAGAGGCCTCATCTAGCTAGACTATACCACTTGAAATCCAGCTGTCCTGGAGCTGGGTCAAAATGTACAGTATGTAAAAAAAGAGAATGCTGAAATAAACTAGGTAGTTGGGGGAATGTTTAAGGGCCCTGAGAGAGCAAATTGTTTTAAAGCACCTTAAACACTTTAAAAAATGTCAGTTCATCAACACATATGGGCTGTGCTAATTGTAAATCTTTTATTAAAAACCAGTCTCCTAAGGCCATCTATAGGGAACATTTTATAAACCTAGTTCTGATTACTGTTTCTTCTATAAAGTAGTAAAGCAGCACTCCCATTCTATAACTTGTATTTAACTAAATGTCTTACCACATTATTTGAATTATTAAATCTGTTTTGGTTCGCTTGTTGTAAAACAGTAATATTAAATACCGTAGTCTTCTGATCTTAGGTTTCACTTACAGGTACGTAGCTAGTTTGTAGTTGTATGTATGTATATATTTATTTATTTATTTTTGAGACAGAGTCTCATTCTGTTGTCTGGAGTGCAGTGGCCCGATCTTGGCTTACTGCAGCCTCTGCCTCCTGAGTTCAAGCAATTCATCTGTCTTGGCCTCCCATGTAGTTAGGATTATAGGTGCCCACCACCACACCCAACTAATTTTTGTATTTTTGGTAGAGACGGAGTTTCACCATGTTGACCAGGCTGGTCTTGAGCTCCTGACCTCAAGTGATCCACCCACCTCAGCCTCCCAAAGTGCTGGGATTACAGGTGTGAGCCACTGTGCCCAGCCTATGATTGTTTTTAAAATTTGTTTGGATTTTTTTTCTATCAAATCATCAAGAAAATGCCCCATAAATCCTGGCATTATCTATTATGTGTAATTGAAGTGCATTTTTATTCAATACACAGGTAATTTAAATGGATCAAATATGTATAATATGTGACTTTAAAGTAATTGTACCCAGTCATTTGCTGAAAAGAATTGAGCTAGTCAGAAGTTGTCAAACAGGTTTTGAAATGTTATGAGGCCAGATCCTTTTGTTTTTTGTTTTGTTTTGTTTTGTTTGAGACAGAGTCTCGCTCTGTCGCCCAGGCTGGAGTGCATTGGTACCATCTTGGCTTACTGCAACTCTGCCTCCCGGGTTCAAGTGATTCTTGTGCCTCAGCCACCCAAGTAGTTGGGATCACAGACACGTGCCACCTCACTCAGCTAATTTTTTGTGTTTTTAGTAGACACAGGGTTTCTCCATGTTGGCCAGGCTGATCTGGAACTCCTGACTTCAAGTGATCCACCCGCCTTGGCCTCCCAAAGTTCTGCGATAACAGGTGTGAGCCACTGCACCCAGTCATTTTGTTGTTGTTGTTGTTGTTTTAATAGAAAGATTAATGGAATATGTTGCCTTTCTTAGTCTGAAATTCTTTATATATTTGTAAGAATTAGTTGAGATGTTAAGATAAATTTAAAATCCAAGGAAAACCAAGAATGTATTTTAATTGAGCCAATTTCAATGGCTCCCTTAAATATATCTGTGGAATAAGTTAAGTTTATAAATAGAATAGAAAAATATTGGGAAAGATGAAATATTCCAATAAAATTAAATAAGAAAAGAATTAAACTATATAGCATAGTGCTATTGTGCATACAGTAAATGTCAGGAAATATTTGGGAAATGAATGAATGAATGAATGACTCTGAACCGATATATAATTTGAACAGTAGTTTTGAAGCTAGAGACACCTGGGTTCCAATCCCAACTGTCCCCTTACCTTCTAAGAAACTGTCACAAATGATTTAG
Source organism: Theropithecus gelada (assembly GCF_003255815.1). Taxonomy (NCBI): domain Eukaryota; kingdom Metazoa; phylum Chordata; class Mammalia; order Primates; family Cercopithecidae; genus Theropithecus; species Theropithecus gelada. The sequence continues at coordinate 119,412,366 of NC_037673.1, forward strand.
CCTTTCTCAGCCCCAATTTCCTCATATGTAGAATTTGGATAATGAAAACATCTCATGGTATTGTGAGAATTAAATAAGATAAGGAGCCTGGCACAGAATAGACATTAAATGAAACATTATTGTTGTTATTGTTGTTCTAACCCACATGAAAATTACCATATTTGGTAGATTAAAATTGTTGAAAGTTAATATGACAACCCAGTATTAAACATTACATCAAATGAAATGATTGTTTTGTCACCAAAAAAGATAACAGCCCAACCTGAGGGTTTGGGAAAGTTTCCTAAGGGAAATGACACTAGAGCTGAAACTTGAAAAATAAGTTAGAGTTGGCCAGTTAAAAAGAGGTGGTAAGGGCATTTCCAATAATAGAGCTGTGCCCTCACATAGTTTACCTTAGGGTAAACAAGGATAAAAGAGACTATTTCAAGTACTGTGGTAGGGATATATTGGGCCTTATTGGCTTGGCTATCATAAACTCTTGAGTACATTATATTCAGAGGCCAAGTCTACTTGCGTAGGACCATACATCCTTATCAATAAAAAATGTTTCATAACACTCCAAAATGTGTGTATTTAATAATAAATCTTACACACATACTGTGAGTCTACATACTAAAAATTAGAAAAGATAGGTTTTTTATTTTTTAATTAAAAGTAAGTAAAAATGGAAGTTCTGATATTTTTTCCTGAATCACAATTCATGATCTTGCTTAACTCTCCACATGTCTGTAATATACTTTGGAGACCCCTGGCCTGTGAAAAATCCATGAGCATAGACAGAGGTTTTCCTAATGCTTCCTAACCATGTTTCCTGAGAGTTCAGAGTTATATATATTTATATTTTTATATATATATATACATATATATAAATAATATTTGCAGTACCTGCATAGTCTCAGAAGCCCCAATCTAGAAAATTAATGTTACCATTGTCTCAAAACTGATTATATCCCTAGGATCGATAGATAGATAGATAGAGAGAGAGAGAGAGAGAGAGAGAGAGAGAGAGAGAGATAGATAGATAGTATTTGCAGTACCTGCATAATCTCAGAAGCCCCAATCTAGAAAATTAATGTTATCATTGAGTTAAAGCTGATTATGTCTCTAGGATCCCAGTCAGGGATCTGCTTCCTAGGAGCAGAAGCAAAACCACTCAAGGAAGACATACCTAGAACTTGGCCTGCAGTAGATTCCCACAGATAAAGCCTTTCTGAATATGAGCTTATGAACCAAAACTACAAAACATAGAAAACTACAGGAATAAACAGCTATGAGTGAGAACAGAGACACAAAACAGCAGGATTAGATCCAAAGAACTGCAAGTAAAATAACAATCTAACAGAAACAAATTAATAAACGTTTAATCTGGGCATAAGAAAAGATTAAGACTCTAAGAAAAATAGAGCTTCCAGGTTTGAAAAGGAACCAAATATGAAATGAAAAATATATAGTCATTAAAATTAGCTCAGTGGGTTAGTTAAGACGCAGTTTAGAGTTAGCCAAAGAGAGGATTTAATGCATGGTCCCTGGATCTGATTAACACTACTACTGTTCTAGTTGTAGTCACAATACAAATCAGATGGTGTCATGTACAGTGAGATACCCCATCTACCTACCACCCACCCACATAAGATCATTCAGTGACTCCCAAGTCTACAGAGAAAAGAAAAGAAAATCCTTCACATGATCCAGAAGCCCTGCCTAACCTCTCCAGCTTAGGTGACCCCATTTTATTGCTTAGCTTTATTTTTTTCTGTGGCCTTCTTTAAGGGTTTTTTTTAATGTCATGCTTCCACCTTCCACAGGCCTTTGAACAAACTGGAATATCCTACTCACATTATTCTCATTAGCTCATTCAACTCCCAGCTCAAGGGTCACTTCCCCAGGGAAGCTCTCCTTCACCCCACAGGTTAATAGGGGTGCTTTGTTACTAATGATCAAGGAAACTAGCTACTCCCCTTTAAGGTACTAATTCAGTTTGTAATTTCACATTCATTACTGTGAATCAGCATTCATCTTCCCTACCCAATGGTAAACCCTGGGAGGACAGGACTATATTTGTTGGGCTAACCATTGTGTCCCCAACACAATGCTTGTAGTTAGTAAGTGCTAAACGAATACTTTTATATGAATACATTCCAGAAAAACACAGAATGTAAGTTTTGATATTAAAATAGCTCCAAAGACTATTGATTTTCCACTTTCTTTTGTCCATGGTTAGTTTTTTCCTTTTAGCCACATTATCAGAAATGATATTCCTTTTTTTTTCAAATCTTCTTAGGCCAAATTATATTATTTCTTTGCACAGATTCGTTATTATTTTAAATAGGCCCTTTCCCGCATTCAGCGTTTAGTGTAGGTCCTCAGATTTCTTGCAAGATAATCTATAAAGCCCTGTGAAACCATAGCAGGTGTCTATTTGAATTCCTTGAGTAGTGCAGTTTTTACCAAGGTACAGGCTAGACGCATCTTGCAAATGGTGTCACACACAAAAAGGGGGATGCACCGTACAGTGGGTTCTTCAGAGCACATCTGATTTTTATTTTTCAGGTGGTCACGATCCTTCTTAAATCTGTCTACTGGCTGACTTTTTAAAAGTCAAAAAACCTGATTATGACTCATTTTGTGAAATTTTGACCAGGTGCAGGGAAGTGGTAAGTAGAAGACTGAGGACTACAGAGCCTCTGTGAGTTCGTAGGTTTTGGGTCCCAGAGGACAGTGACACTGAGCCCAGTTACTGCAGTGAGGAGGTATTGATTTTTCTCCCTCCCTGTTTTTAGCCATATCTCTGAAGTAGATATGGTATGAAGCATCTTTCCTGGTAAAGAGAGGAAAAGCTGCGGTGGTGAACTTTGTCACCCCAACAGCCGGACATTTCAAACCAAACTAGATGGAATGGAGGAAGGGCTTAAAGTGCTCTTGTAAACCTCTTGACTTAGTTCAATACCGTAGCTTTTGTGACAATGAGGTTCCCTACAGTTTATAACAACCCTGATAGACAATAGGAAGAAACGTGTGTGTGTGTGTGTGTGTGTGTGTGTAAAAGGGAATAAAAGGATCAAATCAGTGAAAACAACACAGCCCTGTGCTATGATCTTAGAAGGTTAGCAAAGTGGTCTTGTCCAAGTTTTCAACAAGATGTTCCATTCCTGTTATAATTGGCTGCTGGGTAGGTTTGGACCTAACTAGAATGCCAGCGTTCGATTTCACCGTGTTCTCAGTGGAGATGTGTCACCGTTTATGCTCGCCTTAGTGACAATTTTCTAAAATGGAAACTCGTGGGAAATCATTACAGTGTTTATATGTCTCCCTTGTCGGACGGCGTTATCCTGTGATATTTTACCAGTGTTTTCCACTGCATGATGGCATCTCGTGAAGGTTAAGGCAGAACAAGTCCCTCTGTAATTTTGTGACTACATTTTACTTACCGAAGAAGAAAAGATAACCGACAATTAAGTATTTGGGATGTCACAGAAAGAACATGTGCAACTAATCAATGGTATCCTTTGGGAACATGATTTTATAAAGCTGATAAGGTAGAAAAATTGGGATTTTGTGATTTGTGTTACATGATGATAATTGCACCTTTTCAATAAAAAGAACATTTCTTCTGGAGTAAACATTGAGCTTGCAGGGGCTGTTGGTGGTAATGCTGTTGTTTTTCTGCCCCATGCAGTAAGTTTTTTATAAATGCTTTCATAGAGTTTAATTTTTTTTAAATTCTTCATTTAAAGTGATATTTCTGAGGAAATATCTGGTCTGCTTTAGAGAAAGTCATTTATTCTTACAAGAGTGAGTAGCATTGTGTAAAGAAAAATTGTTTTGTTTGTTTTTTACAAAATACACTCTTTGCACAGTTTTGCTATTTATCAGAGTTGGATGTAGTAATATCGAAGTATGTCAAGCAGCCTATCACACACCTGTAACAGTTCTTTCATTTAACCCCATTTCCTACGTGTACCATCATAATAACCTGATTTTTGGTCTTCTTGTATTCCTAAGTGACAGATTGGATGGAAGTTTCTTTAGGGCATTTCTCTGTTAGTTCTATGCCATCTCCAATCTGCAAGTCTATTAAAGAGCCCAGCATATTTTGATACTCTTCAGTGCCTATTCTTTTCATACTGTGTCACTTTTACTACTTTTATTGCACATGCTTCAATTAGAAAATGACTCCTTCCTTGCTGCTTTTGACAGTACTTTCTTCTTGTTCCAGCAGCTTTGAAAATGCTGGATAACCAGTGGCCACCTTCCTTAACAGAACAGTTAGTTAACTTAAAGATCATTATCCCCTTGACTTTCCACTGCCTGGTTCTATTCTTCATACCCAATATTGGATGACTTGTTTTTATGGAAACTATTTTGAAATCTTTTAGTTATTTTCATTGCTTGCCTCTAGCTCTTCCTAGGTTTATTCTTATTTCTCTTTTGTGGTGGCAGGGGTTGCTTGATAATATCACCTTAAGTGGGGTGAGAGAACTGTTCAGCTCATTTGATGCCATGTGAAAGGAGCAGTTCTTGTAGACCTACCATTTGAGACCCATGACTCTCGCACATAAACAGCTACTCTGTCTTGCATCTGGGTAATTAATTCTGTTTCTCACAGTATTTCACTCTGTGTGTATACCTGTAAAATTTATTAGGATTTATTTGTAGCTTTTTCTCCAAACTTGTGACATTCATTTTGAATTCTTGATGTTTTACTGTATAAATTAGTTGACAGGCCATGTGTGCCAACTTGCATCCAGGAATGGGATGAGCAGCGTCAAAACTCCACCACCAGAGTCATTGGGTAATTAAGTAGATAGCACTGGGCCTGATCCCATCACTACCCTGCAGTTCAGAATGCCCCTCTTATAACACGGGCAGCATGGTAGTGCTTCATCAGCTGTACTCTAACCCAGCAACGATAGAGTGGAAAATCATACTTTCCTTAATGTTTTGTTAATTTTGGGAACCCTCCACACCACTGACTGCTGCATTTTAGAATAATATATAGAAGACATGGAAATCATGAATATGAATTATTCTCTAGAATCGGTGCAGCAATAGATTTTGGTGTATTAGAAAGAATCCTTTACCACAGTAGCCTCAATGCCAGACAAATGTCTTCAACTCAGCCCAGAGCTGAAGGCATTAATGAATTCTAATAGCAAGGCAGCATACCCTCCAGTGGGGTTCTAATTGACAAAGAGATAGAAAACTGAAACAAGAAGGCCAACGTGTCCCCTTTGGGGAGCTGGCACACAGCACCAGCCAACAGTGCCTCAGGCTCCAGGCCAAAGAAAAGTGAGCCCAGCAGTGAGTGCTATTGCCCTGTCTAAGCTAAAAGCCGGTGTTCTTGGCTGGGCTGTCAGGGGTCTGCAAACCCCCTGCCACTGAAAGCACAATTATAGATGTATGTGTGTTTTCCAGCAAGCAGGATACTCAGCTTTTATCTGATACTCAAAAAGATACCTGAAATATAGAGGGCCAAGAAGCTCTGTTTGCTTGATGAACAATAATCCAAACTTCAAAATTGGTAAAATAGGTTGTTGGGGATTCATACAACAACAGTACTCAAAGAAAAGAGAATTAGCATCTATCCATCACTAATTGTGTATCAGAGATTCTTGGAGACATTTAATCCTCACAATAACCTTTTAAGATAGAAAGAGAAAGGATTCAAACTCAAGTCTTCCCTGAAAGCCCACGTACTTCCTACACCACACTGCCTCTCTAAAGAATGAAAGTGATTAATCATTGGATGGATATTAATCAAAAATAAAGATAAGCAATCTAAAACAATAGAGAGATAGGATTTGATATTCAAAAATTTAATTTTTTAAAACTTAGGAGCTTATTGTTGAGCAAAGTTGAGAGATTTAAACCGAACTGACATCTTTATTCTATAGGATGATCCAGGGTACAGCTTCAAGAAGGGGTAGTTCCTTCAGAGCAAAAGCCTTTCAAGAAACTGAAGAAGTTGTGAATGGAACAGTTGTGAGGTCCAGCCTTACTGTTCAGTTTCTCATGAATAAGGTCACGTGTGTATGAACAAAAAGATTTAATTCCTCTTTTTCATCTCTGTACCAACTGATGACAGTCATTTGTACATAATATGTTACATTAGGTAAATTCTTCTATATTTTACTGTATCTCTGAAGTATTAGTTCTTTTCTCCCAAGCTTTTAAAACAGAACTTAGGAAATATGCCTGCCCACATAACTGAATGCTTAACTAACCCTCAATGCTGCCTTCTCTAAAACTATAAATCCCAAAGTACATATTGGTCATTGTTTTATGGAAAATATTATTTGAGAATATTCAGTGAAAATTTAGCAAAGTAAATTACACACAGATTTCTGGAGTTTTCTGTATTGCTTTTGCCAGTATATCTTACGTAAAGCAATGTGATCATCTGTTTGGAGAACTCTGTTTGGGGAGGCTGAGCAGGATTAATTCCCGTCCCTATGTTGCAGTGTAAACAGCTTTTTGCCTGTCTTTTGTCATTAATGATCATGCTGTAGATGTGGCCAGTGCATTGTAAGCCAATCTGTCAAGGCAAATAAACAATTCACCTTGTTAAAATTCCCTAAATCTTGCATTAATAAAACCTAAGTAACCCCCTGAACACTCAAGAGATGTCTTCCTCCATACTGCAGTGATGGATGACATGTCTAAAGATCCTGGAAATTAAGTAGTTCAGGTCATTAAAAGTGTCTCACACTTGTTATTGATTTAATTTATTTTAAGAAGGTGGGGGTGGAGATAAGAATGTTATACTCTTCCGTCTTTTTTTAAATCTGAAAGCTACCACTTGTACAGATAATTAAAACTATTGCCTGGGGGAACAGGTCTGCATGTGTTACAACATTAAGCTTTATTATTCAAATACGTATTGTATCATCCTCTTAAAAAGATATCTAGGAAAAAAACAATCATTGAAACATGTGTCACAGCCAAAATACCTTGGACTTTTATATGTGTGATGACTCCCAGAACTTTTTGAGTTATGGGCACTGAAATAATGACCTCTGGGCACCCAAAAGTGTCCTCGAATAGGTAAAAACTGAGGTAAAAGTGAAATGATTTAAGGAAATTTAATTGAAATAGTAATGAAATTATGCCTCTGAACAGAGAGGGTTTTTTTTCTCTTTATTTTCTGAACTTTTTATTTTTCTATTTTTATAACCAGGAGAAAGTAAACACATACACACACATGGATGGAGAGAGGGACAGAGGGATGGACGGATGAATGCATTGGTAGATGGGAAAACGCTTAGAGAGTGATACGCTATTTCGATTCTATCTCACTATATTCTAAGGCAAGTTTAAGTTGTTGTTTAGTGTGTGTGTTTACTTGTTCATTGCTAGCTTTCTTCACCAGCCCATGCTCCACTGGACCTGTAAGATTTATCATCATGTCCCAGTGTCTAACATAATAGATGCCCAGTAAATTCTTTTTTAATGAATAAAGTATAACACCCCAATTTTTTCTTCTATCTTTTATTCCTTAAGCTTCCGTGGGAACAGTGAGCTGTGTAAAGAACAGTAGCAGCCCCCAATGGAGGTGGCTCTTTAGATGACCCCTCTCCAGGGACTGAACACCAGGAGGGCTATGCTCTAGTGTGGGACAGAGGGCAGCCTAGGAGGACTGGCAACCTGTGTAGTCACCCACCCCATTTGTATGACCTGAACTGGGTAACAGTATTACAAAACCTGATAAGAAATTGGGGCAACTCAGTATGTGAACCATGGCTAAAAACAAGATGTGATATAGAACTGTGTATCTACAAGGTACATAATTTCACTTCACTTTTGTTACTTGTTATATATCTTATGCACCACCCTACACAGTATTCCTGATCAGTTGTATGAATGATATTTCACCACCAATTCTCATAGTTCTTTAAACAACATGTACTTACTGGACAAAATTTACCCATGGTAAGTTATGAAAAATGATCCTTAAGAATAGTTGTATTGAAGTCAGAGATTAAGATACAACCTTTGATGCTTTTCTCCTGTGGTCTTTTGGAAAAGGGGGAGGGGGAGGTGGCAAACTTCTGTTCAGTTCACACACTCTGGTAGACTTTAAAAATACATAGATACGAAGATACATACTTCTTTGTCAGATTTCTCCTTGACGTTGCATAATCTGGATCTCTGAGTAGTGACGTGGTTATGCCATTATGCCGGCTATGTAGCAGAGCTCACTAAATGGAAGAGCTCTATAGATTTTTTTCCAGCATGTATGCTGATTTACACTTAGCAGTAAAGTTGTTACTGACCCTTTGAGTGGAGCTGTCCAAATGGCAATAAATGTCAGTTGATTCTAATGCCAAAACAGGTGATAGTTGAGGGTGCTTGACTAAACCTTCCAGTTAAAAAATAACTTACCATATTTCCTAAATAGTAGTAGTTTCCTGTGGGGAGATACACACACACAAACACACACACACACACACATATGTATAGATAATGTATATCAGACCACTTTGTCATTCAGTAAGGACAATTTGATATACATATCTTAACAGTATTGTTGATGTTCCCAGGTTTTGAAATATTCACTCTGGATTAGAATCTCCATGAAGGCAGGAACCATTTCTACCTGGCTCCCCACTGTCTTGTTCCCTAGTCAGCATCTAGTGTATAGTAGGTGCTCTATAAATGCCAGTTGAATGAAAGAACAGATAAACTGCAGTATTTGCCAGCACTCCCTAGCGTGTGTGTCAGCCTGAATTCCTGGTGGGCAAAACAGAGACCACTCCCCATCTTGACTGTGAGGAATGTTGCTGGTAAGAACTTTGATGGATGGTTATGACTTTTTGAAATAGTTCATTTGATTGATTGCCTAGCAAACTTCACTTCAGTTTCTAATTCTGTTTTCTGCTTTCACAGGCTGTCATTTTAGAAAATGAAGAACTTCCCAAACTGTTTCTTGATTTCCTAAATGTGCGACACTTGCCCTCTCTACCAAAGGCAGAAAGTTGTGGGTAAGAATCATGTTTGCATATTGGATGTATATTTTAAATTACTCTTCAGTGACCGATTGATCTAACAAATAGCCCAGAGTGATGCCTGAGTAGCCTGCCGGCCACGCCCACTCTTTTGGCTTGCTACAGCACTCACTCGCTGCCTGCTTTTGGTCAAAAGAATTCCTCTGAAGTCCTCATACCCATCTTGTGGCCAAATGGCCATGGTTCAGTAACCCATGTTTAGACTCAAGGAATCAATCTTTTCAATTATGCTGTTACATAGAATGATGTTACTTGATAGGAATTATGAATCTAGATAACATGTTATGGACTCATTAGTGGAAACTCAAGCAAAGTTCATATCCTGGTGGTACACATATTCATATAATTTTAAAGTTATGAATGACCTTAGAGATGATTTGATCCAACTCCTCTCATTTTGTAGTTGAGCAAACAGAGACACAGGAATTTAGTGTCTTTCCCAAGATCTCTTGCCTTGTAGCTTGCAGAACCGAGGCCTTCCAAGGTGAGCCCTCTTCCTCTACTGTCCAGCTGTCTCTCTCAGGAACTTCCAGTGGCAGAACTACAAATCCTAATCCCTATCTATTGGTCTAAACCCATTGGTCCTAAACCCAGGGACCCAGAGGTTTGATATCATTAGCAATTGGGAAAAGCTCTCCCGAAGAATTAACTCTGAAACAAGCCACTTGCCCAGCAACAGGCACATGACGTGGGCTGAGCTAGCCTCAGAAGACCTTCAGAAACATCCATGGCATACTGTATCCATTTACAGGGAAACAAATCATCACAAACTCTCAAAATCCATGCAGGAGAGAGGTGTACCCATATTCTCGCTGCTTCCAGACCTGCCTGAAGGAACCACACTTAAAACTACAAGAAGATCAAGCAGACCACACCCAAAATCATGTTAAACCCCAGCCATCCACTGGATGACGGGGCTGCAAACACCTGTCACAGCTCTTCATGAGCACTGTTTACTCAGGGCCACTTTCCACTTATTGCAGAGCAAAAATTATACACTATACTTGGCAAATAATGAAATAATGTGCTGTCAGTGTGTTCTGTTCCAACTTGTATGTGTTTACAGGGAGGTTGGGCTTCGTATATATTTATGTATTTTTTAGAATAGACATTAGCAATGGTATTGAGTGAAATGTTTTCTCCATTATACAAGCTCAAAAGTAGTAATAAAATCTGAGGATTTTTAAGTAATCATCAGGAAAATTGAAATCAAAGAATATTCCAGTCTTCAGATTCCTTAGGATGGGGCATAGCCATGCTGTGGCTCAGTGGAAACTCACAACTCTTCTTAAAAATATCTCCCAATTCAGTCATCTAAAAATATTGGGTATTTTTTCCTTTGTTGGCATAAACATTGACTCAACGTATGCGGTTTTTTTGTTTGTTTGTTTGTTTCCTTTTTCAAAACTTTTAGATCTTTTGATGAAACAGAGTCTGAAGAGTCAAGGTAAGGACTAATCCTCATCAGCCGGGAATAGGATTATGGTTTTGCTAAATATTTAATCACCCATGATACGTTTCAAGTTACGTTTTTCTTAAAAACCTTTGTTTGAAAATTGGTTTTAAGATTATAAATATTTGATAGGGAAATACAGGAGTAACCAGTTAGAATTAAGAGTGGAGGAATAAGAGCCCTACATTGTTTCATGCAAGTAATCAGAATGTTTTATCAACAATCGTATTACAAGATTTTTAGGAAAGCACGTTTCAGCAATGACTTATTGTATAGATTGTATATCTGCTTCAAATTCCACAAAGAAATGTTTAGAAGATGAGAGCAGTGCCCATTTGTTTGCTCTCACTCTGTGTGCTATTATTCACCCACACTGTTAGAACATAAACCTTGAGACGTCCCCACACAGCAGTTTGATCCCCTCAAAGCTAGTTTGTAGTGTTTTCTGTTTACCATCGTCCCCTGATGCTGACATGCCTGTTCTTGACCTTTCCAGCAAACTGTCCCACCAGCCTGTGCTGCTGTTCCTCAGGGATCCATACGTCTTGCCTGCAGCCAGCGGTAATCAAACCTGTCATCTGCTAACAGCTCTTTACTGATCTGACCCTGCACCACATAAACCACGTTTTTAATACAGGTCTAACAGAGTGACATTGGTCCAGGGCTTAATAATCTGCCAATAAACCAGTGCTCTTGGTGTAAGAGACATTTAGAATTTTAATTGAGGCCAGCCTTTCAGGAGGAAATGTAATTTTTCTTTCTCTCTTACCAGACTATTTTGAATTAGAGTAATAAGGCAGAAAGGTATTTATGGTCCTTAATTTTTCCGATCATGTCATTTTGGCCTCTGCTTGTTTTTGTCCAGATGCCAGGGTTCAAATTCAAGTATCTAGTCCTTTTTAAAAATGCCTCTTCCGAAAAATCTATGTATATATACATTGCAGGCATATCTCCATTTCTATTTAGATTACAGCATCTTTGATGGCCAACTGTATATTTTTGAAAGTTGCATATTTTAAATACAATTAATTGATTTAAGTATAATTGTAATCAATATTTTTGACTGAGTCTTTTCTCTGTGGAAAGAAATTTAAATTCATCAGAGTGCCTCTCAAAGTATTCTGTTATGCATCTCTTTATGAGTTCATTTGCATACATTATCTCACTTAATTTCCTTAACAACCTTGTGAACTAAGCAGGGCTGATATTATCATTGGCTAAATGAGAAAATTGGGGTCCAGGGAAGATGGTTGATGGGTGGACCTCTTGTTGCCTATGTATTCCTTCTGTGCTCTTTGCACATAGTGAATCTTGTTTCTGGGAGTCACTAAATAGTAATAGATAAATGATCCATTGAAACCCTTCCTATTTCTGACAATAAAACCTTATGAGCAGGAGAAAGGGAACTGCTCTCTCTAGCAAGGATGCACATACTCAGATCACCCACTTAGCTGTCAGTTTGAAGAAAAGTGGCCAGGACGCAGTCCTACTCCTCCCTAAGAAGGGTTGAGGGACCCTTCCTAGTAGCACCCTGATCACAGTGAGCTGCCTTTGCTGTATAGGAATATGACCTCATATTCTTTTTCCTTGCAGTAAAGAATAACTTCCTCTCTATAACATTTGCTTCTTATGTTTAACAAATATACATGTTAGTTGATGTCGTGTTAAAATATCATATTTAACAAATATTAATAATGCAACCTAATATAGATTAAATGTTTTATAAATTATTCATATTATCTTTGAAAAATGGCTCCACAAGCACTTTTTCCACGTATTGTTTATGCTCAGATATGTCATGCATCTGACTGAAATTCCTGCGGAAGTGTAGACAGTAAAATGGTTACTGTAGACTAGAATAGCCAGGATACTTGATAGAAGAGGGAACATATTTTATGACCTTTAAATCCAACTCATCCAGCTTATTGAGCAGTGCCTACCATGTGCTCTATGCCTGGCTTGACAGTGAAGAACAGGAAGAACTTTCTTGGAAGGAACCTCAGGGGTAAATGTCTTGAGCTGGGAAGAGTAAAACATATGTATCATTGGTAGCATGGTAATATGGATGAAGACTTGCAAAATAAGGGAACTCCTGTTTGAGAATAAGTGAATCACAGGTTTGATGGATGGGATGGGAGGTATGGGAGGACCAGTCACCAGATCTGTTTTCTTGGAATTTTGACCAATCCAGTTTCATGAATCAGATCCTTGTTATCTTAGAAGTGTTATACTAATGATATATATTCTTGCAAATCTTCAGCATTTAATTTAAAGAGAAACTTTACTTGTGTCACATTTTTGTTATGATGCCTCTTAGCAAGATATTAAGGTTATTATTCCAGAGGATATTGCATATGGAAATTTCTTCACAGATGTACTGACCCTGACCCCTACAAAGTCAGAGGAGTGTCTGTCTTCAAAGATTATCCTCTTATAAAATACTAATAATCAAATATCTCTTAGCTTTTAACATCAGAAATCAGGAGAGTACTCTCTTAACAGATTGAAAAGCATTTGCTTTTTGGTCTTTGATTTGATTTTCCAGGAAACTCAAAACAACTCTTGCCAAAGTCCCCAGTGATTTCAGTGTGGCTAAAACCCATGGATATTTTTCAGTCCTCATCTTCCTTGGCCTCTCATGTACTTTAGACATGTTGATCGGTTTCTACTCCTTCAAACAATGTCTCCCCTTGGCTCTCCCACTTCCTTCCACTCTACAGCAGCTGACCAGAATGCTGTCATAGACCTTCTCCTCTTCTCACTACACTTTCTTTCAGATATCTCCTTGTGTGTGGCCTGCCTACCGTGTGTGTGCACCTGAGTCACAATGTTGTATTTCCATCTCAACTCTCTCCTGGAAGCTCCAGACTCTTACCTGTGGTTTATTTGTAAGGCCCTCTGTGAGCTGCCCCAGGCTCATGTTCCTACTGGACCTCCTCATACACTCTGCCCTAGCCACCCTGGAATTCTTTCTGGGCCTCAGGTGTGCTGTTTCCTCCACCTTGAGCCTTCTTTTCTCCATCCCATAGCCAGCTGCCTCTCATCTTCCAGGGCTCACATTGAATGCCACAGCTTCAGAGAGCCTGTGCTGATTCTCCCTCTCCACAAGCCCCTCTACCCATTCACAATACATGTTCATTAAATAAGCAAAACCCAACAAAAATAACAACAAAACCTGCCCTACATCACCTTCCTTCTCATCACCTCTCAATGGGAATCAAAGGCAAGAACAGTTTACTGAGTAATGCTGGCAATAATGGACATTGTAGTAAATCATGCATATGATGAAGCCAAAATCCGCAGTTTAAAGTAGAGTGGAACAGATGAGAAAACAAACCAAAACCCTGATTATGTTATTTCTGATCACTAGTTGGTGGACCTTGCTTTAAAACACCTCCATCCCATTCACTTTTTGTCAGAGAACCCTATTTGCTTCCTTTATAGTAATGGTCACTATCTTATCTTTGTTCTTTGTCTTTGTCCTCTAAATCCCCAGCATCTAGCATATGTTCAGCTCTTCGTGGACATACATACAGAGCCTTAGCACTTGCTGTTCCCTCTGCCGGGAATGCCCTTCTCCCAGACACCCTCCCAGAGGGCTGCTTTGTCCCTTCCTGCAAGTCGTCACCCAAATGGCACCATCACTCAGGTTCTTCCCTCACTTCCCTGTCTCTGGGCCCTCTCCAGCCCATGCCCTGCTGTATTTTTCTCCTTGCCCCGTTCTTGTCACTGCTTGACGTATTACCATCGTGGTAGAGTTACCCACAGTATGTAATGTTATTTTCCTTTATGTCTTTTTTGCTTAACTTATTTAGTTGAATCCTTTTAAGCTAAGTATACTTACGATGTAATTTCACTGACCTTCAAATCAACTTCTATATTGTGAGTGGCAAAGAATAAAGGCATGTCTTCCACCTTCATGTAATATGCCATTTTTGGGTATCTTTTAGAAAATTAACCAACAGCTCTATTTGTGGCAATTGATTTTAATACCCTTCTATGTGGGAGAAATACAATTAGAATTAAAATTAGCTTAGCTAAATTATTGGTTTTTATTGGGCTCTAAATATACATGTGTAAGGCCTATCACAAGCTTTCAAAGATATATTTCATGAAAAACCATTACTTCATGTTGGGGAAAGGCATGCCCTGAAAAATCAAGTGTCATCAACCAAAAATAACTGGATATTCATGTGTTGGAGATTTTCTAAGACATTATTTTGTGTGCTCATTCATTTGTCTCCCCAATTTTTAAAACAGCCTATAAGGTAGATACTATTATGAAATCCATTTCACAGTTGAGGAAAGAGAGGCACAGAGATGTTCAATAACTCACCTAAGGTCACACAGCTTTTACATGGCCAATCCAGGACACAGAGGCCTCTCAATAAATACTTGTTGAGGTAAACTGGTCACCACATTCTATCACTTCTTGACTTCCCCTTTGGCAAGTCTCACGGATGCCTCAAACACAAGTTCCAGACCAAGGTGATGATCTTCTGTTTTACTCCTATTCTGGGTCTTCTCCCACCACCCTGTGATTATGCAAGCCAGAAACCCAAGAGGCATGCTTGATTTCACCCCTCCCCTCACTAACCACATCTAACCCGTCACTTGGTCCCGCCCTTCATTTCTCTAGAATTCCTCCATGGTTCTCCATCCTCAACCTCGTTTGGGCTGCCACATTGCCCTCGCAAACTACTGCAGTAGTCTCCGAACTGATCTCCTTGTGTCTGCTTTGAACTTGCTCCAGTCCATTCTCCAGTTGGCAGCCAGAATCATGTTTTTCAAAACACAATTCTGCTCTGTCCCACTCTGCTTAAACTCCCTCAATAGCTTCCCATTGAGTTTTAGATAAAGCCAGAATTCCTATCTGTTCTTCCCAGGTATGATTGGGCACCCCGGGCCCTCCAGCCTCCTCATTCCCGCTTCTCTTGCTACGTTGGCCTTCATTTAGGTCTCTGAACCCTCCAGGCTCCCTCTGGCCACAGACTTTCCACCTGGCTAGCTCCCTCTGCCTACCCCTAGCCTCTGAGAGCCTTTCTGCCTCCTCTGATGAGGCAGTAATCCCCTAGTAAATGATTTTATTTACACAGTTGACAATAGAGGTTTGATGTACATTTTTTTTCTTAAAATATTGGACCACTTTTATTTTCTTAGGTAATAACTATATTTCTTTAAAGTGTTCAGCTTTAGGATAATTCCTGGATGTCATTATGTACAGAATAAAGTTTAAAAATTAAACTTCTGAACCATGAGATAGATTGGTTCCCATTCAAGTAATCCATTCACATTTTACCTACTCTAATGACTGGAATGTAGTAGAACATACTCTGCACCCCTGGCCTCCATTCCTATCTCCTATAATAATGTAGCTATGTTTTCAAGTTTGGCAGGATGGCTTCTGTTGGAAATTTGCCCTTTTAAGTTAGGAAGACAGACCCCCATCTTACTGCTTTCTTTCGAAGCTAGTCTAATAGAACAAGTAGACTCAAGACAACTTGGACTAAATGCACTGTAAACCACAATGGAAAAACTGCAGTGAGGTATTCCCAGTAGAAATCTTGGAATTCCTTCAAGTATATTGAGATTTTGTTAGAAATTGAATTGCCAGTGTAATCCATCTTCCTCGTGAGAAAACATTCAGATAAAGAGCTGAGGCCCAGCAGCATTAACCATTAGAACATCCCTTAAATCAATAAGCTACAAATCTGGCCGCACATTCCTGCCGCGCCTGGTGGTGCGCTCAAGTGGCTTTAGGCTGAAGCAGCATGACTGATAGCACATCCTCAACCAGGCAAACGCCTGGCGATGCAGATTCCTGTGTTTACCGTAAGCCTTGCCTTGTTCCATTCTACAAAATGCAATTATTGTTTCACATAAGAAAAGCAGTTTTTCTTTCTTTCTTTTTTTTTTCCAGATTTTCCAAATGTGGTTATTGAAGGAGTCCTCCATGGGATATTTTACCCTCATCTACACCCCAGGTAGAAATCCTACATGGCTAAAAGAAGCAGAAGCAAGTTTCAAAGTCACAGTCAAGGAAATCAATACTTACCAAATTAATCTAAATGCTATGATATATAACAGCTCTAGCTAGTGGTAAAGTGTACAGTCCCAGCTTAATTCAGGGCAGGGACATTTCCATTAGAACGGTGCTCTTAAAAATAGAAACTGAACCAGGGCGGTGGTCAGTCTAAGGCCAAGTGTTTAAGAAGTAGAGTGTAACTGCCAGCATAGAAACCCACGAAAAGGAGGCCACAGGATATTCCTGGGAGCACTGAGTGTAGCAAAACAAAGCTACTCTCTGCTTCAGTCGCACCATTTGCTAATTGGAAATCATATCCTGAATCATACTGAGACTGATCAACTTTGGTAGCTTTTTTGTTCAGATCTTATGACACACTACTCTTCTCACCATGAGATTTTCTCAGCCAGTGATAGTACATTCTGAAATGCTGGCACCAGGAGACGGTCACAGACACACACTGCTAAATGTGAAGATGGAACTAAACTGGAAGTTAAATTATACTGACAATATTATGGCATTTTTAAAGATCATGGCATTTTAATTTACATTAGAGTGGAGTTGCATCATACTCAGGGGTTAGCTTCCAAGGTCAGTACATAGGTAAAATGGGCTATTAGGATGATCCTTGAAAGCCCTTTAGAAGGGTGCCATGTTGGAAACCTGTACATCCACTACAAGTAGCTTTTCCCCCCATGTTGGAAAAAAAGACTGTTTCTTTGTTTGAAAATCAAGTGAAGTTGTTGGTGTTTGTTTAGGGGTCATTTTGTTTAAAAAAAAAAAAAAAAAAAAAGCACATACCTTTTAACACTAGAATCATAGCCTTGCAAGATGCTTGCCCCGCTAGTGGCAGATGTGAACTGACAAGGAGCGAAGCACCCACCCAGCGGATAGACAGCACCCACCTGGGTTTCCTCGAGGGTGTGCATTCATCATAGGTGGGATCACCACAGGATTTCATGTTATTTTCCTTATGGCTTCCTTTTCACTGACCTCATGTGTTGAGTTAATGTAAGTTAAAGGTGTTTATGATACAATTCCTCTGTACATCATACTTTGAGTAGTAAAGGATAAAAGCATATGTACTACCTATATGTATGTGCTGTATGTGGGCATTTCATTGAGATCTAATTAATAGCTAGACTATTTATGGTTATTCATTTTAATAAGTTCTGTGGGGGGCAAGTAGTTAAAATCAAAACTAATAACTACATCATGGTTTTTGATTAGGATCTAGATATTCAGGTTTTAAGCCTGCTGCAAACTTTTAAAGTTATTATAGATTCTGTTACTACATGTTGAAAACAAGCAAGAACAAACTAATCAAGTGTTGTCAACCAAAAATAACTTAATAGTCGGGTATTGGAGATTTTTTTAAATGTTTTTATGTTATTAGCTATTTGGAGTTAAATAAAAACAAAGAACAAGGAAATATTTGAGTTTGTCTTCTGCTCCTAAGATTTCATTGGAAACGTGGTTTGTATCTGTCTACACCACACACACATATGCACACACAAAACCTCTCACACATTCACATAGATGTTTATTTCTAATATGATAAGAGGAGGAGGAGAAATTAGAACCCTTGTAACTGTACATTGCTTGTGGAAGTGTGAAATGGTTGCAACCTCTGTGGGAAATGGTATAACTTCTTCAAAAAATTAAACATTGAATTGCTATGTGATTCAGCACTTCCACTTCTGGATATATACCTAAAAGAAGAAAGCAGGGACTCAAACAGCTATTTGTATAATGGTTTGGCTGTGTCCCCAACCAAATCTCATCTTGAATTGATCGTAGTTCCCATAATGACCGCAGGTCGTCAGAGGGACCTGCCGGGAGGTAATTGACTCATGGGGGCAGTTACCCCCATGCTGCTGTTCTTACGATAGTGAGTGAGTTCTCATGAGATCCGATGGTTTTATAAGGGTCTTTTCCCCCTTTTGCTTGGCACCTCTCCTTCCTGCCATCATGTGAAGAAGGATGTGTTTGCTTCCCCTTCTGCCATGATTGTAAGTTTCCTGAGGCCTCCCCAGCCATGTGGAACTGTGAGTCAATTAAACTTTCCTTTATAAATTACTCAGTCTTGGGCAGTCCTTTATAGAAATGTGAGAACGGACTAATACATTTATCCATGTTCATAGCATATATTCATAGTAGCCAAAAGGTGGAAACAACCCAAGTGTCCAGTGATGGAAGAATGTATGAAAAGGAAATTCTGACACATGCTGCAACATAGATGAACCTTGAAGACATTCAGAGACATAAGCCAGTCACAAAAAAGCAAATACTGTATGATTCCATTTCTATGAAGTATCTAGAATAGTCAAATTTATAGAGACAGAAAGTGGAACTTTGGTTGACAGAGGCTGGGGGAAAAGAGGAAATGGGGAATTAGTGTTTAATAGGTTTCAGCTGGGGAAGATGAAAACGTTCTGGAGCTGGACGGTGGTGATGGTTGCTTAACAAGGTAATGTACTTAATGCCATAGTATTGTACACTAAAAATGGTTAAAATAAATTTTATGTCATGTATATCTTACCACAGTAAAAACAATAAAGGCTTTTGAATGAGTGCAGGCTCAGAGAGTAAGGGTGTAGTGATCAAGTAACACTGTCTGTCATGGGTGCAGGAGAGCTTTTGGCACACATACCAGTTAGTGGTCTCACATCCCTGGCAACCTCTACAATCCTAAAACAGTAGTTCTAAACCAGAGATTTGCATCAGAATCAGTTGGGATTCTGAATCAATAAATCTGGCCAGAGACCTGTCCTTGGGTAGTTAAAAACACCACCGAGTTGACTCTGGTACACACCTGTATTAGTGACCACCAATTGAGGGAGATGGTTTATGACCTACCCTTTAGCCATCTCCTTGAATTATTTATTGACTTTTGTAAGTCCTTCAGAATCCAGTACCAAGAGAACATCTGTTCAACACTTGGGGGTGTTATATGAGGCCACAGAAAGAGACTCTGCAGAAGCAGGAAGGACAAATTTGGGTAGTGGTCTCAATAGATGCCCTATACATAATTGGGAAGTTGTATATTCATTCATTCACTCGTTTGTTCAATGAAATGCATTTGGGTTCCCCCACTGGATTAAGGCACTGTGTTAATTACCTAAAGAATACAGATGTAATCCTTGCTTTCTGGAATTGTTGGTCATTTACTAGGAAGGGTTTTTTCATCTTAATGAATTGGACATAAAGTTCAGTGATTAAGGCTATTTTCCTCCAGTCTCTCTGCTCCTTGCAAGTAATCATTTTCATTTTGGCTTTGTTTTGGTTTTTATTCTTGATGATAATTACAGATTTTGAATTCAGCAGATTTTGAAACCAGGGAAGTAGCAGGCACTAACTCAAAACCAAAATGTCTGCAACGTTTGTTTTCTGTCTGTGCAGATACATAGTGACAGACTGGATTCTGATGAGGGCGAAGGGGCATCTATTTTTGTGTGATGGGAAGGAGGGCATATTATATATGTTAAGTCATTGGAATACACCTAATTTACTAGAAAAAAATTTGTGTCCTAAGAGTGTGATTGTAAATCTGGTCTATAGAATGTGAACCATTTTCTGTCTTCATTACACTTAACAGTAGTTACAGCGACATCATTGGTGTCCCTAGCTACAATATTCTACGTCATTTAGATACTCCTATGTACTCCTATGTACTGAGTTTCTACTGGATGTCATATGTTGTTGGACTAGGGTTTTGCATATTTTATCACGTTAAGTTCTTTACGGAGTAGTTTTTAGTGCCCCATTTTATTGAAGAAGAAATTGAAGATCAGAGACATTAATAAAAATAGTAGCTAACATGAATGAAGACTAGTTTAGGGGCCAAGAGGCACTGGGCTAAATCGTGTTCATGGACTATCTCATTGAAGCTTCACAACATCTTTAAAGATGTGTGTATTCTTATTCCACATTATAGTGAGAAAAAGGAAGCTTAGAGAAGTGAAATAACTTGACCAAGGATACCAGTTAATAAGGGATCTGGATTTGAATCTTTCATCTACAGAGCTTGGGCGAATCCACTCCCTAATCAGCCTCACAATAGAATTGTATTTATGTGTTTTTTTGGAGACGGGGTCTCCCGCTGTCACCCAGGCCGGAGTACAGTGTCATGATCTCGGCTCACTACAGTCTCCACCTCCTGGAAACAAGCAATCATCCCACCTCAGCATACAAAGTAGCTGGGACTACAGGCACATGCCACTACGCCCAGCTAAGAGAGAGAGAGAGAGACAGATCTTATGATATATAATATATATATATATATATCTTATGTTTTATATATATATATATAGTATTTTCTGTAGACAGGGTTTCACCATGTTGCCCAGGCTAGTCTTGAACTCCTGGGCTCAAGCAATCCTCCCATCTCAGCCTCCCAAAGTGCTGGGATTATAGTTGTGTGGCCTATGTGCAATTCTGAACCAGACATGAATGCTTAAGTCAGAAAGAACTAGTATTGCAATAGCTGCTAATATTTCCACAATGTTATAAATTGCAAAGTGCTTTCCAATCTCACTTGATTAAACAAAGCTCCGTGCTAACAGCAGCCTCCTCCCAGGGCTCTCTGATTTCATTTTTACTGCAGTCCATTCTCGACACAATAACCAAGGTGATCTTTTTAAAATGTTGATCAGATCACATCACTTTCTTGCTCAAAGTTCTCCAGTACATTCCATTCCCACTAAGAAAAACATTTAAATTTCTGCTGCCCTCTCTAAATTCTTCCTACATTCTTCCTACAGGTGCTCACTGGCAACAGTGGCCTTTCAGTTCCTAGAACATGCCAACCTTGGTCTCTCCACAAGACCTTTGGACCTACCAGTCTCTGCCTGAAACCCTTTTCATCCCTCTTCAAAAGCTGGCTCATTCTTACCCATTAGGTACCAGCTTAAATGTCACCTTTTCAAAGAGTTCCTCTTCAGTCACCCATCTAAAGTAGCACCCTAGGCCCCACTCCAAACCATTATTCTATTGTTACTTCCTTCAGAGCTGCTATGACCATCTGAAGTTATCCTGTTTATTTGTGTACTTGTTACTGCCTTTCTCCTTCAAAGAATGTGAACTCCATCAGAGCAGGGGTAGCATCTGACTTGTGGACGGTTTCTCCAGTGCGAGACCCAGAGCCAGTGTTAAGAACAACTGTTGAATGGGTGAGGGGATGGCAGCCTATGTTCTGGCCCCCAGTTCAGTGCTGGCTGCAAATTCTGTAGCAGGGGTTTCAGAATGCTTTGAGTAAATGACCTTGAAATCAGGACCAGCTAACATCTTCCCAGATTCCAATTGTGATTTGTTACGTCCTCCTTGTTCTGAAAACAGTGACTGTCTATAGTTTGCTCACCAGTCTGACACAGAGTGGTTAATGGATTATGTAACTACATATTTGGATGATCTCTTAAATGTGTATTCTTTTTACAAATACCTAAGCTAATTCAGTGATTACAAACCATAGCTTTGTGACACCCCAGGGCAGTGGTTTTCAAAGTGTGGGCTCTGGGGCCGGGCGCGGTGGCTCAAGCCTGTAATCCCAGCACTTTGGGAGGCCGAGACGGGCGGATCACGAGGTCAGGAGATTGAGACCATCCTGGCTAACACGGTGAAACCCCGTCTCTACTAAAAATACAAAAAACTAGCCGGGCGAGGTGGCTGGCGCCTGTAGTCCCAGCTACTCGGGAGGCTGAGGCAGGAGAATGGCGTAAACCCGGGAGGCGGAGCTTGCAGTGAGCTGCCATCCGGCCACTGCACTCCAGGCTGGACGACAGAGCGAGACTCCGTCTCAAAAAAAAAAAAAAAAAAGTGTGGACTCTGAACCAGTAGCATCAGCATCACCCAAGAACTTTGTACCACTTTTCATGCCCTATCCCAGACTTGCTGAATCAGGCAGTCTGGAAATCTGACTAACCCTCTGGGTGATTCTGATGCACCATAAAGTTTGAGAACCACAGTCCTGGGGCACTTCAAATTATTTTCATGTTGTGCATTTTAAAATGTTCAATTTCTTTTTAATTAGAAAAAACAAACAAACAAAAAAACACCTCAATACTTCTAGAAGGAGCAGGCACAAAATCAAACAATGCCAGCATGGCTACTGCAAGAGGCTGGTGACTTTGTAGTGGGGGTTTCAGGCATGAGCCACCCTTTAAAGCAACAGTCCAGTGCTCAGCAACTCAAGCAAATATCAAGATGATTGGACAAAATAAGTAAGGTATTTTAAATGTAATAAAAAATAAAAGATACCGTTCACTTAGAAATTGTCATCTTTTACACAAACTTTCATACCTAGTATAGTAACTTTTCTTCATCACAGCAGGCAACATGGTGTTTTTCTAAAACCTTGGTATCTTTCCAAATTCGACCTTGGTAAACAAGAATCCTTGCCCTTATGAAACTTACAGAATAATGTGATATTGGCTGGATAAATACTTGAACAATTGTAATGATAAAGTATGTGTTAAGTGTCATTAAGGAAATAAAGAGGTTTACTTGTACATAGGTAAGATACCTAGATTTGGGCAGGCCAGGGCCCTTCTCTGAGATAGTGACACTGAAGTTGAGACCTAAAGAATATAGGAGTAATTAGCCAGGAAAAGCAAAGGGGAAAGGGAAGGGTGTTGCAGGGACATCAGCAAGTTACAAAGCCCCAAATCAGAATACAGCTTCAGTCAAGGTCCTGAAGGAAAGTCAGTGAGCCTGGAGGATAACGAGGGGCTGGAGCTAGCAGAGAGCACCTCGCACAAGGCTTGGAGCCAATTCAGGAGTTCTGAAGTCTTTGTAAGAGAGGCTATGCTTCAAGCAGACATGGTTAAATCAAGTCTGGAGTTTCTCTGCTCCAGGCTGACCAGTTCTTCCTCCTTTACCCTGGACATTTTGTCAGAGTGCAGCTCCTGGTGTCCAGAAAAGGCACCAGAAGCAGGCTTGTCCTTTAAGACCAGAGAAGAAAAAGGGTCATTTTCATATAGAGATATCTGGATCCTGGAAATAGATGCAGGATATCTATAACAGGACATAATGTTACCACCTTGGACAGACGGCGACTGTAGTTTTAACAGCGCTTTGAAGGCCCACCATGCTCAAAGAAGGAAGTCCTTCACATGCTCTGAAAAGTTAATGGGGGTGGAAAGGTACCTGACTGCTAATAAAACTTTAAAAGTGGGTGATAGAAGGGGTTTTGGTAAGTTGGGTCCTCCAAATCCTCCAAATCTGTGAATCCTCTGCATCCTAATCTAACTAGGGTGGGAATTTTTTTTTTTTTTTTTTTTGAGACTGAGTCTCACTCTGTTGCCCAGGCTGGAGTGCAGTGGCATAATCTCGGCTCACTGCAACCTCCACCTCCTGGGTTCAAGTGATTCTCCTGCCTCAGCCTCTCGAGTAGCTGGGACTACAGGTGCCCACCACCATGCCCAGCTAATTTTTGTATTTTCAGTAGAGATGGGGTTTCACCATATTGGCCAGGCTGGTTTCAAACTCCTGACCTTGTGATCCGCCTGCCTCGGCCTCCCAAAGTGCTGGGACTACAGGCATGAGCCACAGCGCCCGGTCTAGGGTAGGATTTTAAAATTAATTTTGTATTAACTCTTACTATTTGTCAGATGGTCTTTTTTTCTGACTTGATTCCTGGTACTAGTCACTCCAATTCTGCATCAATGCCAGTTGTTTTTCCACCACTCTAGAATGTCAGTAACACTAGCAAACCTTGGAGGAACTTATGTTATATCACACCTAAAACTTACTCTTGGCCAAAATCTTAAATCCACAAAATGAATTACAGACTTAAGTAAAAGCCGTTATGTACTTAATGGCACCACAATTTTCCATTACAAATACTGTTTTTAATTCTTCCTTAATTTGAAAAAAAAACAAAAAAACAAAACAGTGGTTGAGGGGGCTTTGAATTTCTAAGCTTTCTAGATCAAAGATTTCTTCAGCTCTCTGGATTATAGGAATGTTGAAAAACAAAAACAAATCATTTTCCTGCTGTAAAATCCTTGCCATGTTTTTGTCTTTATGTAATTCAAAACGGCTGAACTGAGAAATGAGGTTGGTGAGTCCTGTTCAAAACCTAAAAATTCATCAGAAATAAAGTAATTGATAATTCCGAAAGTGTCATTCCAACTAATTGACCCAAAAGTAAATTGTACTGAACTCTTATTTGATGATCCAGAAAATTGCTAAAGAGCACTTGTAAGAGAACAAAATAAATTATGGCTAAGAATACCAAAATATTTTAAAGTGTTGATTAAAGTGATTCAAGACTAAATTATAATAATTTGGGCTTGGTGGTGGTGTCCAGTGTAAATTTTCCTCTGATTCCACATCCGCCCACAACTATAAATGTTTCTTTTTAGTAACGTGATCTGCAAAACAGTGAACTATTTATTTCAAAAGCTTTTGCAGAAAACATTAGACTATAAAAAGTAACAGTTCCTATTTTCATAGTCATCAGTTTGCTCATGGTTTCTGTATGAGGCCTGACCCTTGGTGTACAAGAAATAAACTGTTTTTAGCAGGGGTATGTCCTTAGCTCTTGGTCATCTGGCATGATAGATAACATGATAATTTACCACTGGTGCACTAGTGGGCTCAGAATTTCAGCACTTCCCAAATGAAGCACTTTTTGCCTTGTCACTAGAGAGAAGTCATGTATGCTCACAGTAGTGGAAAACCTAGATGGCATGTGTGGTGTAAAGCGCATGTCCTTCTGCATGGGGGAGAGTGCTGGCTATGTGCTCTTGGACACTGAGATGTAAAGCACTTTTGCATGTACAAGAGGTCATTTGTTTCCAATTTTTCCTCCATGTTATCTTCATTTAAAATTAAAAAGAATTGTTTTCTTTTTCTAATTATTAAAAAGAAATGCACGCTAGAGAAAAATTAAAAACCAAAAAAAGTAAAAATATAGTTTAAAAATCCCACCATTTGCATTTACTTATGTGAATTTGCATTTTGTTGTATTTGCTTTATGAGAATGTGTTTACATAATTGAGATCATGCTGCATACAGAATTTCTGCTTTTTCCTGAAAACAATCATTTTCTCATGTTACTCAGTTCTCTAACATCAGTCTTAATGAATGCATACTATTCTATTATGGGATGTGTGCTTTACAACCATTTTGGGACATTGAAGTTGCTCCCAGTATTTTGCTATCATAAATATTCTGCAATTCACATCTTTACACATAAAAAATTTTCAATATTGCTATATTTGGTAAAGACTTTAGGTTGCAAGTCAAAGGAAATCAGTTTGCCTTGGCTTAAGAAAAAGGAAAATGTATTAGTTTACAGAGCGAAAAGCTAAGTGTGGATTAGCTTTGGGCACAGCTGGACACAGCAGCTAAATGATGTTTTCGGAACCTTTCTGTCTTCTGGGCCACTTCTTTCTGTGCTGACTTCGCTCTTAGGCCTGTTCCTATATATTCTCTTTCAGAAAGACGGCAGCTCTTTCCCAATCATTCCGGAAATCCAATGATGGCTCATTCACATGACTGAGGTCCAGCACCTAGGTCTGAGCCAGTCACTGGAGCCAGGGCAAAGGAATGTTCTGGATGGCCAACAGGACAGCCCTGCTCCCTGTCCCACCTCCCTTGCTCTGTTCATCTGGCCCCTTTGCTGTTTCCTGAACCCACCCAGCCTGCCCATCACTGATGACCACTGTTCTTGTCCCCTCTGCCTTCACACAGTTCCCCTACTGTCCCCACGGCTTGGTGCTCCCTCACTTCCTTCAGCCCCCACTGACCACCCCTTCACTGTCTATTCGCTTTCCCTGACTTCACTGACTTACTGCTCCCTGATGTTGTGTTATATATTCATGTAGTATAATTTGTCACTTTCACAGGAACCACAAGGGGTGACACTATTTGTTTGCAGCTCTAGCCCAGCCTATATTATTGATAATATTTATCAAGTGAGTTAATTAATGAGTCTGCCAGGCCGGGTGTGTACCCATCTGTAGGCTCAGCCCACCCTAAGGACTACAGCTAGGTGAGGGAAGGATGTGATTTCTCAAAAGAAAAATAAGAAATTGGGCAGCCATCACCAGAGCAAGCAGACTAAATGCTGGGCTGACCGAAACACTCATGTCCCTTACAATTTTGGATCACTTTCTAAAGCCAATCCCAGGAGTGAGAAATTCCAAGGTTATGAATGTTTGGGTTTCCTGATAAGGACTGCTTCCACTTTTAGCCCCCCTATAAAAATTCTCCTTATAGCAGATAAAATAATAATTCTTAGACACAGATCATCACATCATGCCCCTCCCCAACTTCAAACAGATAACCTTTCCGTGTACCATGACCAAAGACACACCTTGGCACCCAGGCCCAAACTGGTCCAGTTTCAGCCTCACCTGTGACCGCACCCCCATCCCGCTCCCCTTTTCGCACCAGGCTCTAACACACTGGTTTTCTCTTCTGCCCTGGAATTCCCTCATCCTTATCTTGGGACCTTCATATTTTCTCTTCCTTCCTCCTGGAAGGCCCTTCTTGCTGCTTCCTACCTTTCCTTCAGGCCTTAGCACAAATGCCATCCCTCAAGAGGCCCAAGAGAACCAAGAGGGCCCCAAGAGGCCTTGCACTCCAACGATGCTTCTCTCCCAGCCTCTCCAGCAGACATGGAAATATATATATATATATATATATATATATATATATATATATATTTATATATTTTTATATATATATATTTTTATATATATATTTTTTTTTCACAGCACTCATCACCCTTTGTACTTGTTTCCTTGTTTAATCTCTGTCTTCCCCCACTAGACTGTAAGCCCCATGAGGCCCTGTTCTGTCCATTGTTGTATCCTCAAAAGTCAAACTGGTACCTGGCAGATCAAAGACCCTCAAAAAGTATTTGTTGGAAAAAAATTAACAAATTGCTGTCCAAGAGTGTTGTAGCAATTTGCGAATCAGCAGTGGGAATACTCAATTCATCTCTCATTGAGGCAATTTTCTTAGAATACAACTCGAGATGGATCCTCACTGCATGAGTCCTGGATGAGAAGCAATGGCACTGTTTTCTAACAGACAACACTTCCCATCTGAACAGAGATCAAGCACACTCTATTATAGCCAGGTATGTTATGACAAGGCCCCAGTAGAATTTCACTTTCCCATTAGTTATTTTTTTAAAAAAGGATAGGGTCTTGCTATGTTGCCCAGGCTGGAGTGCAGTGGCAATTCACAGGTATGATCCCACTACTGACCAGCACAGAAGTTTTGACCTGCTCTGTTTCCAGCCTGGTCTAGTTCACCCCTCCTTAGGCAACCTGGTGGTCCCATGCTCCCTGGTGGCCACCATATTGATGCCAAACAGTACAGATACCCAATCAGTATAGCTCACTATAACCCCGAATTCCTGGGCTTAAGCAGTCATCCCACCTCAGCCTCTTCAGTAGCTGGGACTGCAGACATGTGCCACCACACCTGGCTTCATCTAGTTTAAATATAGCCTGAGTGGGTGGTGTTGTTGTTGTTGTTGTTTGAGACAGGGTCTCACTCTGTTGCCTGGGGCAATCACAGCTCACTACAGCCTTGACCTCCTGGACTCAAGCGATCCTCCCACCTCAGCCTCCTGAGTAACTGGAACTATAGATGTGCACCAACATGACCAGCTAATTTTGGTTTTTGTAGAGACAGGGTCTCACTGTTGTTGCCCAGGCTGGTCTCAAACTCCTGGGCTCGAGCAATTCTCCTGTGTCAGCCTCCCAAAGTGCTGGGATTACAGGCGTGAGCCACCATCCCCAGACCTTATAGGCTGAGTCTTAATCCCCTTATGTAAGTAATAAAAAATATTCCTATTGCAACTGGGCTCAAGATAACTTTCTAAAAATGTTACACTGAATAACAATAAGTAAATAATCAGCTTAAGTATATGAGATGTGGATGGGCATAATTTCTGAGTTATCTAATTTTATTTATAGTTTGATTTATAAAATCTTTCTGTTCATTGTTAATGCTAAAGTGTGTGTATTTTTGTATATTTTTTAAAGAACTTTACATTTTTAAGAAGTCTTGCAAAAAGAGTTGATCTATGTAAAAAAGTATTTAATATAAAGAACAGCAAAGCACCTTTTTGTTAGGAAGAAATCCCTGACATATCTCAGATTACACTAGTCAAATTTCCCTTTACTTGAATTTCTGTTTGGATACAAAATAATAAACTCAATATCCTCATCTGTTTCAGACAAATCTTCAGCAATACCCAATATGGGGATCATAATGAATTCAGAAAAAAACATTATTGCATTAAAAAAATAGCCAATTCAAAGTTTTTTTACTTTAAAAATAGTACCACTTGAGGAAGTGTATATATTTAAGTTGAAAGTCCCTAAGCAGTTGGTTTACTAAAGTTCAAGCAAACTAAAGGCTGATGGTTTGATTTTTATAACTTTCCTGTGATCTGGGATAGAAAATAGAAAGTAAAAAAGGAAAAAAACAAAACAAAGCAAATAATTGAAAGACACCACACACACACACATACACACATACACACACACACACACACACACACCCCCCGCCAAAGCGTATCCTTGTTTTCTGCCAGTTGTGTCACCAGTCAGCGACCTCAACCACAAAAGGCGTTTTCACATCTATCTTGCCACTGTTGACAATTGAGCAGTTGGTGAGTGGACGGTCGTGCCCATCAGTTGCTTGGAGCTCTATGGAGTGCACCACTGTCTGGTGAGGGAAAAGTAGACACGTGGTTTAATTCTGACCAGCAGCTATAGCAATCCAAAGGTTAAACCAAAGCCAACTCCAAAAGCCCAAGTGGGAAGGAAATAAGGTTGGTTTGTTTGTTTTTTATGACTACTAAGATCACGCACGCTAACTGTAGAAAACTTAGAATATTTAGAAAATATAAACATAACATAATAAAATTCACCCATGACCTTCTTACTCAGAGACCACACTGGTATATTTCCTCACTTCTTTTTAAATACCCATTTTATATTCTAAAAAAGTAGATATTTTTGTAAACACCCAGCTCTAGTAAAAGGCATTTCCATTCACCTGTTTAACAGTTAACATGAAGTCTGAGTCAGTTTCAGCTCCATGCTATAATAGGTCTTCACATGTACGGGCCAGAAAGCAGATTCAGAAATGGACCTAGTTCTAGGTTTGTCCATTTAAAGGCGACCCAAGTCATTAACCTATAAGTTGAGCCCAATACTAATGTAACCAGCCCCCTACACTGCTGTGAACGCGCCTTTCTCTACCCTGGAAGGCTTCACAAGCCCAGCAGTCCCGTAGTTCACACTGAAGGAAGTTAGGACTGGTCGAGGACCAAGAAAGTAGGTTTTTGGTGGGTTTCCCAAACAGCCTTGAGGCTACTAGCTCAGTTCCCAAACTTGTGTTGGATAGAATCAGAAGAGCAGTTAGTTGTGAAGGAACTGCGGTGAGCAAGACTGGTTTATTTACATTTGGATGAGGGAGGCAGAATAAGTCACATGGAAACAAAATAAAATGAAACTTAGAAGAGGGCAAGGGAGACAAGGATGGTCCAGGCCTGGGGTGGGCAGACTTTACAGTAACCAGTTTAGGAGCTGAGAGAGCTACTTTAGGCATCCGTGAGGCAGAAATGTTGAGAAACAGAGGGAAGGAGGGTGTTACGAAGTGTTCCTATGGGTTGTGAATTGGACTGCTTTGACATTCTTTGAGACCCAACAGTATAGATTCAAATTCTCTTCGATAATCTTTGGTTGCTGTACCATGTCTCTGTGAATGTAACCTGGGTGTCTGAGCTGAACCAGATGGGATTCTGGGGTTGTTTTGTTTTGCTTTGTTTTTAACTATTTTTAATTCTGGTAAGAAACACATAACATAAAATGTGCCATCTTACTCATGTGTAAGTGCACAGTGCAGTGGTGTTGAGTATATTTACACTGTTGTGCAACAAATATCCAGAATTTTTCATCTTGCAAAACTGAAAGCCTTATTAAATACAACATCCCATTTACCCCTATCCCCAGCCCCTGGCAACTACCATTCTACTTTCTGTTTCTATCAATGTGACCACTTTAGATATTTTATATAAATGAAATCATACAGTATTTGTCTTCCTATGACTGGTTTATTTCACTTAGCATAATGTCCTCAGAATATCTTTCCTTTTGAAGACTGAATAATATCCCATTGTGTGTATATATGGGGTCCTGGTATATATTGGTTCCATTAAAAAGGGCTTTACATTTATATCAAGTAGTAAAATAAATCAACTTAAGTCCTTAATTTCTCCTTGTCAAGTCCCTAGCTGCTGCACCAATGACCCTAATAGTTAAAATGCCATACCATATATAATTTATTCCCCTTTGAAGAGGCCAGTCAGCTATATAGTGGATCTCTAACAAGCATATTTTAAGATTAAAATAAATTATTGAAAGTACTCTCAATAAAAATATGAAGCTTTGAAAGGAAAAAAATGTATCAATTTACCATCCCATCGATGACTTTTCCAAATACCACATGTTTGCCGTCCAACCAGGTGGGCTTGGTCAAGGTGATAAAGAACTGAGAGCCATTGGTGTCAGGCCCAGCATTGGCCATACTGACCCACCCAATGCCATAGTGCTTCAGCTTGAAGTTCTCATCTGGAAATGTCTCACCATAGATGCTCACACCTGAGACAAAACAAGGAAGAGAGTCAACAGATGTCTTCCAAAAGTCAACTCTTCAAAGGGTTCATAAGGCCTTAGAGGAATCAGTTATTGGAACCCTATAGGAGGTAGGGATGGGGAATATGTGTTCAAACATAAGGAGAAGTGAAGGAGGGAATAAAATTAACTCCTTAAGGAAGCAGGGCACTAGGGCCTAAAATGAACAAAGAAAGCCTTAAATATGGCACAGGATGGCGGGATGCTCTCTGGCCTCAAACCAAGGGCCAAACCTTGATCAAGCAGGACCATGATTTCGCTCTGAAGTGAGATGGAATTGAAGGTCAGGAAAACATCCTAAAGCCAGATGAAAAGGTGTGTGAGCCATCCTAGTGGCTGTGTACCTGTTTCCTGAGGCTGAAAGCTCAGGACAGTCCTGTGACTTATCCAGGATTGGGTGTTACTCAGCACCCAACCAGGATGCACCAAGCATTCAATATACACCCACAGTGAATTCTCATAACAGCCCTGAAGAGTAGGTATTCTCTGTCCTGTTTTACAGTGGAAAACAGAGGTTACAAAACTTGAAAACAGCAGAGCAGAATTTGAACATCTGACTTTCTGACTCTAAAGCGGGTGTTTTTTCTTGCCTCAGCACCAAGAACAATAGCAGCTGATCTGGAAGTTGTTGGTCCCAGCAACTTCAGGACCCATCAGGACCCAGAGGATGATGGCAATTGGGAGCACCCAGTGGTCAGCCTTGAACAGGAGAACCAAAGCAAGGCAGGAGGTCTGGAGTTCTAGCAAAGCAGCAGGCAGAGTGGAAGACCTTTATCCACAAACCATGAGAAGGATCTGACCATCCTCCAACACCTCAAGGGTCTGCCAGGCCCATCTCCCCTTCTGCAGGGCCCCTTATCTGTCAGTTGCCAACTTCAAAATTCTGATTCAGTTAGAAAACCCAGAAGTAGGCTGGGAGCAGTGGCTCATGACTGTAATCCCAGCACTTTGGGAGGCCGAGGCCGGTGGATCACAACATTAGGAGACCGAGACCATCCTGGCTAACATGGTGAAACCCCGTCTCTACTAAAAATACAAAAAAAATCAGCCAGGCTTGGTGGTGGGTGCCTGCAATCCCAGCTACTTGGGAGGTTGAGGCAGGAGAATCACTTGAACCTGGGAGGCAGAGGTTGTAATGAGCCAAGATCATGCCATTGCATTTCAGCCTGGGTGACAGAGTGAGACTGTGTCTCAAAAGAAAAAAAAAAAAAAAAAAAGCCCAGAAGTGGATATAAGCCAAGCAATTTATAACTGGTTGGTCAGTGACACTTGAAGTGGCCTTGTAGGAGGAGAGTGCTCCTACAGAAGGGTCTAGGCCATATTTAAATTGCCCAAAACATCGTCTCCAAAATTCAGAGAATTTTAAGGCAAGACGCACACTGGGCGGGGAAAGTAGTGAGAAAAAAAAAGGTAGCAGAGAAGAGGGCAGAGTGAAGCTCAGTCACCATTCCTGGCGGCACCATTCCTATGGCAGGAAGGTAAGATGCCAGCACCAAGGGCATGGGCATGGGTACCAGCGCTGCAGGGTTTTCCAGTGAGATCCACAAGCATCCTCAGCAAATCCCATTGCCTGGGGTAACCTAAATGCCTTCCTCCACTCCAGTCTACATTCCCATACCTCTCAGCATTTTTGTAAGAACTAAAAATAATCTTCACAAAGTGCCTGGCAAATCAAAGCACCTAATAGCAGTCATTTTTTTGTTATAAATGAACCATTGCAATAAACATAAAATTAGAAACAGTGCTTGAAAATGTCCTGTTGCTTTAAAAATAGACAACAAATATCCACCCAAACCAGTATTTGTTGAATTAAAAATCTTAAATCTAAAGTAAATTTAAACTCTTTGGAGTTACATATATAGTGTATGTTCAAGAAAAGAACTCACTATACTTTTAAGAGAAAACAGTGTATGGAGCTGGATAGCTATAATCCTCAATGAGAAACAATAAGCTGAAGGAGATTTGAAACTCTCCAAATTTAACTATTTCTACTTTATTGAACTCCAACTTTGTTTATAAGAGTCAGTTTGCATTACAATTCTGACAACTCAGCTATTGCTTTAACTTTAAAACATTATTGGTTCCCAGCTTTGTCCAAAGGACAGCAAATAGTAAGCTTGGGTCCTGACAAAGCCACCACCCTGTAAACTCAGACACTGGATTCAGTCCTCCTGTTCCCAAGTTACCTAAGTAGAATTTGCTTTCTCCAACCCATCATTTTAGAACAGAAAAAAGAAAACACAGAGCCAAGAGTGTGAGTCACTTTTTTGCAGGTTAAACCTTAAAAGTTCTCTTGGACTTGTTTTTTGGTTTTGTTTTTTGTCAATATGATGAAAGATTTTGAAAGAAGGAAGAAAGTGCACTGTGACCCTGCTGCTAACTCTAGTCTCACCCTCCTGGTGTGAGGCCCGTTTTCTACCTGCAATGCCCACCTCTGTAGCGCGCTGCCCTCCCAGGGGAATGCAGCTTCACGTTCCACACCTTTTCCTTCCTACGGAAGATATTTTTCTGTATGGCTATTGACTAGTAGTCTGGTATTTTAATAACTGCAAAATGAATACAGCTCGATTATGGAAAGACAATAAACACCAAAACAATCCTGCTTAAAATGAGGACGCCTCCCTCATACCTGTCGAGATGCTGCTAGAGGTGAGTCCCCCAAACTCCATGCTTCTTAAAGAGGTAGAGTCGTCTTTACAACTGTGTTCCTTAGCTCTGGATTTCAATGGACTGGGTTCATATACTGGCTTAATCTTAGGTTTCGGTTTGGTAAATGGGAAAGGAAAAAATGCAAAGACATTACCCCCAGTGCCATCTCCAGCGGTGATGTCACCTCCTTGAATCATGAAATCCTTGATGACACGATGAAACTTGCTTCCTTTATATCCATATCCTTTCTAAAGAGATTATTTCAGTTGAATAACAAGTAACAGAGGCCATACTGAAAGATAAACTCAGTGTTGATCTAGAAAGGACAAACTGAGAAAATTAAATAAAATGCCTACAGAACTTGATTATGTCCCAGCTATGGTTTACTGAGAGAAATTTATCATTAGCTGACCAAAAAATAAATATGTAAGTAAAGTATTAATGTGAATAAGTTAAAAGAGAGCAAACCATATTTTCTTTTCTTTTTTTTTGAGAAGGAGTCTCTCTGTTTCGCCCAGGCTGGAATGCAGTGGCGCAATCTCGGCTCACTGCAAGCTCTGCCCCTAGGGTTCAAGCCATTCTCCTGCCTCAGCCTCCCGAGTAGCTGGGACTACAGGCACCTGCCACCACGCCTGGCTAATTTTTTTTTATTTTTTATTTTTAGTAGAGACGAGGTTTCACCATGTTAGCCAGGACGGTCTCGATCTCCTGACCTCGTGATCCGCCCGCCTCGGCCTCCCAAAGTGCTGAGATTACAGGCGTGAGCCACCGCGCCCGGCCCCTTATTTTCACTTGATGATTATTTTCTCTGAATTTCCAGAAGCCTAAGGTCACTGAGTGCCCAGATAATACGTATTTTATTGGAAAATAAAGTCAAATGTGGTAAGGTTCATCTGAGATACTAATTGAATACTTATTTTCTCAGAAGACATCTTTATATTTGTCTTAAAAGAAAGAAGATCCAGTTGAAAGGAAATAAAACTGAGACATACCTCTCCTGTTGCTAGAGCAACAAAATTTTCTACCGTCTTGGGCACAACTTTTCCAAAGAGGCCAATCACAATTCTGCCAACATCTCTGTCTCCAATCCTCACATCAAAGAAAACCTGTGTGCAGTGGAAAGGCAAAGTGGAAGGTTATAAGGTGGAAAAGCACAAATATAAGGTAAGCCAAAATTAAAATCTGAGAATTGATCCACATACAAAAGCCCTGCCCATCAGTATTTTATAAAGGAGCATGACATCAATTAAAGGTACTTTAAAACTATTGCGTGGGTGCATCTCACTCACAAATATTCATTCAACAAACATTAAACACCACCCATGGGCCTGGCACTGTACCAGGTATTGAGTTTAAAGGCTGACTCAATTCTGTCAGGGTTGGCCAATGAAGTCTTCAGTACTTCTTCTCTTCCCATACCCCAGAGAAACACTGCTGCTACTTCCCATTTCCTGGCTTTATGGATGAAGATTAGAATAGAAAATGTTGCTGTCTTATAAAGTAATGCTCTCTAATCTTGGCAGGACCAGAAAAAAAAAAAAAAAAAAAAAGATTGTGAGGGAACAGGCTAACCATCCAATTTTTTTTTTTTTTTTTTGTAATTTCAAACAGTCCTAAATTTGCAGTGAATTCTCAACAGATGTCTGCCATCCAGGAGATGATGAAAATGATGAAACACAGCAGTCCTTCAAAAGGCCTGCCATTCATGTCCAAGCACAGTAAAGCACCAGGGCCCCAGCTTTCCAAAGGACAGCAGACATTAAGCTTGGGTCCTGACAAAGCCATCACCCTGTAAACTCAGACACTGAATTCAGTCCTTTTGTTCCCAAGTTACCCAGGTAGAATTTGCTTTCCCTAACCCAACATTTCAGAACAGAAAAAAGAAAACACATAGCCAGAAGTGAATGTGGGTCCTCTTTTTGCAGGTAAAACTATACAGGTTCTCTTGGACTTGTTTTTAACTGTCTCATCTGAAACAACATTATATGCATTTTGCTTCACAAATCACTGTGCTAAGATGATTCTGACATAGAACGCTTGAAAAGGCCACAGAGTCGAAGGGCATTCTATTAGCGCGTTTAGATTATATGAACCAATTTACTGTTTGAATGGGTAAAAAAAGACATTCAAGAGATGGCTTTAAAAAATATAAGAAGGGTTGTCAAGGAAAAAAGATGTCTTACAGTTTAGAAAAATCACTAAGTAAAGACTGTCAAGCTTCTGCTCAAGACAAGAGCTTCTGCCAATACATCAGTACGTCTGTCACAGGGTGATGTGATATTTAGTGTTCCATGTGGCATTTTACAATTTTTACATGGCCAAAGCAGCTAAACTTTTATTATTACTTATATAGAAGAGCTTTAGAGAATGCATGAAGGGCCCTGCCCTTGAGATGGAGCAGTGTATTAAAGCAGTGCCATTCAGCATGGCTTGGGATAGGAGGCAGCTTCAACACACCCATGAGCCTGGTCAGTGCAGAGCTGGCTTCTGCCAGAAGCAGTTTCTCCAAAGGGATTTGCAAGCCAAGGTGTAAATTCAATAACCAGCAATAACGAAGCAACACCAGGAAGCCAGAGATGAAACCTTAAAGAAACATTGTATAATACACTAGAAGAGCCTTCCAGACTTTATTTTTTTAATTATACTTTATGTTCTAGGGTACATGTGCACAACGTGCAGGTTTGTTACATATGTATACATGTGCCATGTTGGTGTGCTGCACCCATTAACTCATCATTTACATTAGGTATATCTCCTAATGTTATCCCTCCCCCATCCCCACCCCACAACAGGCCCCGGGGTGTGATGTTCCCCTTCCTGTGTCCAAGTGTTCTCATTGTCAATTTCCACCTATGAGTGAGAACATGCGGTGTTTGGTTTTCTGCTCTTGCAATAGTTTGCTGAGAATGATGGTTTCCAGCTGCATCCATGTCCCTGCAAAGGACATGAACTCATCCTTTTTTATGGCTGCATAGTATTCCATGGTGGATATGTGCCACATTTTCTTCATCCAATCTATCATTGATGGACATTTGGGTTGGTTCCAAGTCTTTCCTAATGTGAATAATGCTGCAATAAATATACGTGTGCATGTGTCTTTATAGTAGCATGATTTATAATTGGGTATATACCCAGTAATGGGATCGCTGGGTCAAATGGTATTTCTAGATCTAGATCCTTGAGGGATTGCCACACTGTCTTCCACAATGGTTGACCTAATTTACACTCCCACCAACAGTGTAAAAGCGTTCCTATTTCTCCACATCGTCTCCAGCATCTGTTGTTTCCTAACTTTTTAATGATCACCAGTCTAACTGGTGTGGAGATGGTATCTCATTGTAGTTTTGATTTGCATTTCTCTGATGACCAGTGATGATGAGCATTTTTTCATGTGTCTGTTGGCTGCATAAATGTCTTCTTTTGGGAAGGTCTGTTCATATCCTTTGCCCACTCTTTGATGGGATTGTTTTTTTCTTGTAAATTTGTTTAAGTTCTTTGTAGATTCTGGGTATTAGCCCTTTGTCAGATGGGTAGATTGCAGAAATTTTCTCCCATTCTGTAAGTTGCCTGTTCACTTTGATGGTAGTTTCTTTTGCTGTGCAGAAGCTCTTTAGTTTAATTAGATCTCATTTGTCAATTTTGGCTTTTGTTGCCATTGCTTTTGGTATTTTAGTCATGAAGTCCTTGCCCATGCCTATGTCCTGAATGGTATTGCCTAGGTTTTCTTCTAGGGTTTTTGTGGTTTTAGGTCTAACATTTAAGTCTTTAATCCATCTTGAATTAATTTTTTATAACGTGTAAGGAGGCCGGGCACAGTGGCTCAAGCCTGTAATCCCAGCACTTTGGGAGGCCGAGACGGGCGGATCACAAGGCCAGGAGATCGAGACCATCCTGGCTAACCCGGTGAAACCCCGTCTCTACTAAAAAATACAAAAAACTAGCCGGGTGAGGTGGCGGGCGCCTGTAGTCCCAGCTACTCGGGAGGCTGAGGCAGAAGAATGGCATAAACCCGGGAGGTGGAGCTTGCAGTGAGCTGAGATCCGGCCACTGGACTCCAGCCTGGGCAACAGAGTGAGACTCTGTCTCACAAAAAAAAAAAAAAAAAAAAAAAAAAAGTGTAAGGAAGGGATCCAGTTCAGCTTTCTACATATGGCTAGCCAGTTTTTCCAGCACCCATTTATTAAATAGGAAATCCTTTCCCCATTTCTTGTTTTTGTCTGGTTTGTCAAAGATCAGATGGTTGTAGATGTGTGGTATTATTTCTCAGGGCTCTGTTCTGTTCCATTGGTCTATATCTCTGTTTTGGTACCAGTATCATGCTGTTTTGGTTACTGTAGCCTTGTAGTATAGTTTGAAGTCAGGTAGCGTGATGCCTCCAGCTTTGTTCTTTTGGCTTAGGATTGTCTTGGCAATGCGGGCTCTTTTTTGGTTCCATATGAACTTTTAAGTATTTTCCAATTCTGTGAAGAAAATCATTGGTAGCTTAATGGGGATGGCATTGAATCTATACGTTACCTTGGGCCAGTATGGCCATTTCCACGATATTGATTCTTCCTATCCATGAGCATGCAATGTTCTTCCATTTGTTTGTGTCCTCTTTTATTTCGTTGAGCAGTAGTTTGTAGTTCTCCTTGAAGAGGTCCTTCACATCCCTTGTAAGTTGGATTCCTAGGTATTTTATTCTCTTTGAAGCAACTGTGAATGGGAGTTCACTCATGATTTGGCTCTCTGTCTTTTATTGGTGTATAAGAATGCTTGTGATTTTTGCACATTGATTTTGTATCCTGAGACTTTGCTGAAGTTGCTTATCAGCTTAAGGAGATTTTGGGCTGACACGCTGGAGTTTTCTAAATATACAATCATGTCATCTGCAAACAGGGACAATTTGACTTGATCTTTTCCTAATCGAATATCCTTTATTTCTTTCTCCTGCCTGATTGCCCTGGCTAGAACTTCCAACACTATGTTGAATAGGACTTTTAAAATAAAGAAGAGAAAACAAAACCTGTGAATGTTTAGGAAGGAAGGGAGTAAGATCTGGGAGAGCAACATGAGCAGATGAACAAAAAGCACCTGTCACCCAACATAACTCTTCAGCAAAAATCACATTTTTTTACACATAGCCTTGCACGTGTATTATTATAATTTTTTCCCCAAATCAAAATATCCTTCAGCTTCACAAGTGAGCATGAGAACACACAGCAGGTTTTCCCAACTCTAATGGAAAGGATAAAATCAAATCTTATTTTGTCAACAAGTATTTATGCAAGGTTACGTAAAAGGCAATGTGAAGGCACAAACTGTGTAAGAGAGTCCCTGTCCTAAGGCAGTTTAAAATAAAGAGATAGGATAGGCAAACCCATAACCACAGTACAGGGCAGTGTGTGACAAATGCCCCCCAAACACTGTACGCCTAGGCCTGCAGGAACAGTGAGGCTAAGGAGGAAGGCTTGAAGGGAGGCAGGCCTGGGAGGAGGGGAGCCATCTCCCCAAACAAGGATGGGGGTGAGCCCTGTCTGGCAGACTTCTTTCTGGAACCAATGCATCTAGGCAGGAAATGTAGCCTGTGTGCAGAGAAGCAAAGCTGCCCTTCTGACCACAACTAGGGGTTAGAGTGGGTGGGGGGCCAGGAAAGAAGCTGCCCACCAGTTCCAGAAGGCAGAGGAGAGATGCCGGCCTAAGCATGAGCTTTGTTAGGCAACAGAGAGAAGAGAAAAAATAGGGTCAAGCGAGGCTCTGTGAATGTTACTCATATGGGGAGAGAAAGAGAATCTGCAGGCTTTTACACCAGTTCAAGAATAAGGTCATAATGGTCTGCACTGGGGTGGTGAAGGAAGGAATGTATGAGGGAGACGGAAAAGGCATTTATTTATTTACTTATTTACTCAGACCGAATCTCATTCTGTCACCCAGGCTGGAGTGCAGTGGCACAATCTTGGCTCACTGCAACCCCTGTCTCCCAGGTTCAAGTGACTCTTGTACCTCAGCCTCCTGAGTAGCTGGGATTACAGGTGTGCACCACCACACCCGGCTACTTTTTGTATTTTTAGTAGAGACAGGGTTTCACCATATTGGCCAGGCTGGGTCTTGAACTCCTGACCTTAAGTGATCTGCCCACCTTGGCCTCCCAAAGTGCTGGGATTACAGGCATGAGCCACAGCGCCCAGCCAGGAGAGGCATTTAAACAAAGGGGCAGAAACTGGAGGAGGAGCAGGAAGGAAGAGGGAAGGAAACAAACATGACTTAGTGGTGGTCTCAGTGTGGGCAACCCACATCATCTTATATAATTCATCCTCACCACACCCGGGAAAGGTGGGAC
This sequence comes from Theropithecus gelada, assembly GCF_003255815.1. Classification (NCBI taxonomy): domain Eukaryota; kingdom Metazoa; phylum Chordata; class Mammalia; order Primates; family Cercopithecidae; genus Theropithecus; species Theropithecus gelada. Next base: position 119,452,489 of record NC_037673.1, read on the forward strand.
AGGAACTATTATCACTAATTTACAAATCAGAAAAGTGGAATGAGGGCGGTTACGTGATTTACCAAGATTTCCCGACTATGAGTATGAGAGCCCAGGTTTCAAGGCTGCCTCTCTCTAAACTGGTTTTTGTTAATAGGGCTCTCCCAGTCTAGCCAGGGAGACCCTAAGGAGCAGAAACAGTGTTTTGAGCTCCCCGGGGGCCAGCTAAAGGTCAGCAGAAGGAGGCAGTCAAATGTTAAATGGTTCAATGTCAAATGATACTCAAGGAGAACCTGGGCACACACATTCCTAGACAGGAGGTGAGACAGCTGCCAGCAAACGCTCTCACTCTAAACCCTCTCACCACTGGATTCATCTCCAATGTTGCTGAGTGCCTCTGGGAACAAGGCCCAGTGCTGGGCCAGGGGTGGGCTGGGGCTACAAAGCTCCTACCCTCAAGGAGCTTCAGTCCAACAGAAAACACATACATGAATGCGATAATATAATGAGAAGTCCGATTTTATAAGATAAGTACAGATAAGGTGTCATGGTAAGGGGTGGTGATTATCTGTGGAGATCAGTGTGGGCTTCCTGGGAAAGGTGATATTGGATTCCATGCTAGACTTTGGGGGTGGGCACCTCAGTCACTTCTTTTTTCCCTCAAGGCTGCCCTTGAAAGTCATTTGGAAATTACGCAGCATTGGAGGTGGGAGGAGGTAGAGGAAAAGGGAGGAGGCACTCACACAGCCTGACCCAAACCCCTGTGGAATTAATCCTGATTCCATTTCCAAAGTAAGTAGGGAACACACCCAGTACATGAGCTGTGATGTGGAAGAAACTGTTCTCAAATGCAGTTCCACTACTCAATGGCCATGGAACCTTCAGCAAATTAAACTCTGAACTTTCTTTCTTCATCTGTAAAATAAATGATTCCTTTCAGGTCTGCGCTGTCACAGTAGGATTAAGAAGATAAACACAAATAACACTAACAAGTGACTTCTGCAATCAGGGACTATGGACTATGTGCTTTACCTGCTGCTATGGTTTAGATGTTTGATCCCAATGTTGGAGGTGGGGCCTAATGTGAGGTGTTTGAGTCATAGGCGTAAATCCCTCATGAATGGCTTGGTGCCATCTCAGAATTGAGTGGGTTGTCACTTTGTTAGTTCCCATGAGAACTGGTTTTAAAAGGAAGCTGACACCACACCCCTCAGCTTCCTCTCTCACCACGTGATCTGCACATGCCTGTTCCCTACCATCTTCCGCCATGAGTGGAAGCAGTCTGAGGCTGTCACCAGATGCCGAATCTTGAATCTTCCAGCCGACAGAATCGTGAGCTAAATAAACCTTTTTTCTTCATAAATTGCCCAGCCTCAAGTATTCTTTTATAGCAACACAAATGGACTAAGACATCTGCTTTACCTCATCTAATGCGCAAAGCCCTCCCAGGTAGGGATGATTTCTATCTCCATTTGACAGAGGAGGAAACGGAGCTGTGGACACTAGATAACTTGTCCAAGGCCATCTAGCCGCAGCCTCCTGGCCACTACATGCTAATGTGCTTGCAAGCTGTAATATGTGTACAGCTGGAAGGATGGTGGCATTATTTCACACACTCCTGATGCCGGATCCTGCACAGATCCCATGGCATTGGTTCAAAAATATAGGTCAGCAAATGTAATTCTGTGGATTTGGAGCCCAATGAGCCAGAGCCCCCACCTGAGCCTCTATGGCTGGGGCAGGAAGCTGCCAGGCTGGCCAAGCAGTAGGATGTGTGGACGAAGTTAATGCCACTAATGGGCCATGTGGGCAGAATAGCACCTCACACCTCTCTTATTTACAGATTCCTATTTTTAAATGAAACCACAGGTAAACAAAAACACTGCTGGGGAAAACAATACACTAGAGCAATGGCCAATTAATGTACTTGCCTGCACTCAGAGAAATTATTTTGAACATCATTTCCGAATAGATTCAGTTGTCTTTAGAAGTTCATGAAAAATAATTTAACAGAGCAGATTTGTTTAAGACGCACCTACACAATTAGCTTTCAGAACTTAATGACAAATTCGGTAGGGGGAAAAAATGACATGTTAAGTAACAATTCTGAGAGTAGGGTACATGCAGACTCTCCCTCAGTGACAGTGTCACCGACAAGGGTTTAGGATGCTCAAACCCTTCCCCTTCTGCAGCCACCAGCTTCCTCCTCTCTTGGCTCCATCTTCCAGTGGTTCCCAGCCCATGCTGCCTGCACATCAGAATCACCGAAAGCTTCTAAACGATAGGATACTGAGCCCCACCCATACAGATTGTGATTGACTTGCTCTGCGGCGGGTCTCTGCATCAGCAGGTTTAAAAAGTTTCCCAGGTGAAACTTGTTCCCAAATATTACAGGGGATGTACTTACACTAAAAACATTTATTCATTGTTAATCTGAAATTCACATCTAACTGGGCTTCCTGTATCTTATTTGGCAAACCTATTCCTCCTATTCCCTCTCCCTCACCCCACTTTCTAAACCATCAGCAACTCCTGTTAGTTATCCCTCCAAAATCTGTTACAAGTCCTTTCCTTGCTCCCCATTTCAATGATTACCACCCTAATCCAAGCCACCATCTGGACTCTGGCATGGTGCCCTGAATGACCTCCCAGTTCACTCTCCACTGAGTGACCACATAAATTTCTCAAGAGTATATACTGAGATCATGCCATTCTTGAACTCCTGACATTCGTGATCCACCCACCTCGGCCTCCCAAAGTGCTGGGATTACAGGCGTGAGCCACTGCGCCCGGTTGAAATCATGCCATTCTTATGCTTAAAACCCTTCAGTGGCTCTGACTGCAGAATAAGACTTCAAATTTTAAGAAAAATTGTCTCAATACCCGCACGCCTACCTGCAGCCTCTAAGGCCCTGTGTGATCCCGCTGCTGCTCACGCCTCCAACCTCATCTCGTCACCTCTCATTCTGTGCTGAAGCCACACCATCCTCTCCACATCCTCTGAATGCAGGGAGGGCTTTCCCGTTGGAGGACCTACGCACATGCAGTTCCCTTTGCCTCCTAAATCTTCCCTGCGCTGGTTTTTCTCATTTTTCAGATATTTTAAAATGTCACCCAACGTATATTGAAGTTTATTTCCTCTAACATTTCATAATTGTGCGAATTTTATGTTTATGGCTTTATCTCCAGAGACCCTATTCAGCTCTGTGGCCTTGCACAAATCATTTCCCAAAGTTAGATACGCCTACAAGATCAAGAGGCTGGGAGTAAGATCAGAGCTTCTCAAAACCATCAGGCTGTTTATCAACCCCGCCCACAGCGTGGCATGGCCTTTCTGCGACACCAGATGCTGAGCTGGACCTCCTCCTCCCCACCCCTAGTCTTCCCCGTTCTCAGGTGGCGCCTGCTGTAGAGGATGTAAGTATTCTAGTCGCTGATGAGTATCGTTTCCACTGACAAACCCCAGACTGATGAAGACCACTTTCAGCTGCAGCCCGCCCCTCCGGCTTCAGTTTCCAAGACACTATTGCCAGTGGGTTTTCTAGAAGTGGTGATCACGGGCACCAAATTATCCCCTCCCTCTCCCTGCACTCTCCCATTATCGTCTACCCTTGGTTAAATATGCTGAAAAAAGAACTGAAGTGGAGTTAAGCACGAGGAAGCCTTAAAGACGCACTTTGTGGCAGCCCTCTGCCCCCGTCCCCCGCCGTGGAGGCCGCCCCAGGTCTACAGGTGCCGCCTTCGCCCGGCCTGGCGTAGCCCACAGCCGGGGCCGCCCGCCCGCCGAAGTTGAAGGCGCACCTCCCCTTCCCGGGAGAGGACGACGGTTCCCCAAAAGAGGCGGAGGGTAGTCTCTCATCTGAACGAGGCGCTTTAACGCCTGCCCGAAGCCACCGCGGCCAGAGTGGAGACCACGCGGCGGGCGGGCGGCTGCAAGCCCTGGACTCCGAGTGCCTCTCCTGTGCGGGTCCCGTCCCCACCGCATTCCTCTCGCTCCGCTCCCGAGCCCAGGCCACGCAGAAGGAAGTACTTGGGCAGTCTCCTTCCTGGAGAACTGGCCAGCCGGTTCCGGAAGCCTCTCCTACCCACAAGCTGATCACCTCGGGCCACCGACCCGGGACAAGAAGTCCAAGCAGCCTGCGGCGGGGGCAGGCTGGCCTCAGCCCAGCTCCCCCAGGGTCTCCCTGGGAGCGCCGGCCTCCCCGCACGCGAGCAGCCCCCTCCCACCCAGCCCGGCGGCCGCCTCCAGTACCCCTGAGCCCGGGAAGCCTCCTCCTCGCCCGCCCTGACACCGAGGTCCCAGTATCCAAAGCGCCCCCAGGGCCCCGCCCGCAACAGGGGAAGTTGCTGCCCGCCGCTCTCGGTCACCTTGGCTGTCACAGAGGGGCCTCGCTTGCGGAAGCCCTCGGCCCCCGAAGAAGACACAACCGCGCCAAGCCCCACGCAAAGCAAGAGAGGTAGCAGCAGCCGAGGACCCGGGCCCATGGTGAGCGGTGGCAGCGGCGCTACCGGCACGGGCGCGGCCACTGGCTCCGGGACCGCTGACGGGACTCCCGGCCGGCTGCGCCTGCGCGCTCTCAGTTGCGGGGGATGGGGATCGGGCAGTCCGGGAAGGGCGGGGACCCGGGGCGCGTTCCTCCCAAGTTCAGACTCGCGACCCGAACTTGGGACTCGGAGGAGCGCGCCCAGAGGGCGCAGCCAGGGCTCGACTGCTGCGCCTAAGGCGGGTGCGGAGGACGACAGGGCCGGGAGGGAGCCCGGGTTGGCCAGGCGCGGAGCAGGGTGCGGCGGGCTACGCTGGGAGCACCTCGTGGAATTTACCGCGTAGGCGCGGATTAAACCTGGACAGGAGGACTAGGACTCTCGGGCCTCCGCGTCCGCCCGGCAGCTAGCGCTCCGCGGGACTGGGAACTCTGCGGCCGGTCCCGGTCTGATTGCTGCCGTCCTGGGAGCAGCCTCCGCCGGGGCCGCTGAGTTCCAATGGCCCATCGGAACCTTTTGCTAGGCTTCGGACGCTTAGCAGAACTTTGACACCGCTGGACGCGTGAAGCCCTGTTGCACTCGAATAATGGCCTCTCACTGAGATGATTCACATCTGGGGAACATTGGAAATTGCTGGATTCACAGTCCAGCTTTGCCTTGGAAAAACTTTTACATTGACTTTAAGTACTTGGAGGATGATTCTGTGATCTTGTCTACACTGTTCACAAGGCAGCACTTACACGGGCCCAGAACCATGGTCATGTAGGATTCTTTCCTGGGGAAACAAAGTAAATAAACTGACTTTTAGGTGTATCTGTAGGATGGAATTTTTACAAACTTAAGAATTATGTTTAGGAAGATTAATGACTGGGGAAATAAGTTCTTATATTTTTTAGATGGAAAACTCGGGTTACAAAACCACATAGAAATTCTGATCTCAACCGTGAAAATAAATATTTCAAGGCATTTAAATATTGAAAGAGACGTATCATAACGTTTACAGTAGCTATAGATAGAATTGATACCTATTGATAGAATTATGGATTTTTGAGGGTTTAAAAAAAATTTTTTTTGCAGTTTTCTGATTTCCCAGCTGTTCTACAATGAGCATAGAAGTATTTTATAACATGGAAAGGGTTATTTTAAAACTCATTGCTTTTTGAATTAGAATTTCAAAAGAACTTTTTAATTTTAGAGTAACAGTCCTAAAATTATCTAAAAATTAGTGGTATTCGCACATAGGTGCCATTTTAAGGGACTGGTGCCATTACTTTCAAGCCAAGATTTTCCTGGGATTAACAGATGGAATTTCTAAGTGTCAGATGGGATTCCTAGGTATAACTAAGTGTAGATCTAAAATGACATTGGAACCATTAGAGATAAAAGGAGTAACCACTACTTTTTTGGGGTAAGGAAAAGGAGAAATGCAATTCCGAACTATTTTTATGATTCAGTCCAGTGAAAGACCTAATGGCTTTCCTCTTCATCCCCACCCCCAATGAGGAAAGAGTCCCCCTTGGGTAGCAAGACAAGGGTATCTCTCAGAGCACTTACCCTATGAGGTGACTGTGAGGTGATTGTGTATATTTATCTGTATTCATGAATTGTTTTTGTCTGTCTGCTATCAGAGGTAAGCACGGCCAGAGCAGGGATCAGGCCTATATTTATTCCCCTTTGATGACCCAGATCTAGTGCAATACCTGATATATAGTGATTTCTCAATAATTATTTGTTGAATGAATGAATCTGTCCAACTACTTTTTATGCTACCGCCATCTCACCCTCTAGGCAAAGAAATGAAATCTTTCCTAGCTCCCTAGAAACTCCTCTTGTACCCTCTGCCAGTTACAAACACTTTTTTTTTGCCCAAATTAACTGCAATCCTGACTTTTCGTGCACTATAGTTTAATTTTGTTTTAACTTTATTTAAAGAGAGTACTACCGTATGTATTTCTTTTTGCTTAAATGTTTGTGAAATTCATCTATATTTTTGCATATAACTATTTTGGTGGCTAATACAAGGTAGGGAGAAAATTCATTTTTTTCATAAGAATATTCATTTATTTCAGTACAGTTTATTGAAAAGTCTCCCCTTTAACTCACCACTCCATAGTGTTCTTCTGTCATCGAGCAAGTGCCCATGTATATAGGTGTGTTTGTCGGCACCCTATCTGTCCCATTGACCTGTCTGTCTTTGTGCCAATACTACATTGTCTTCATTAAAATAGCTTTATAATAACTCTTCATATTCAGTAATACATACCTTTTTAGCTTTATTCAACAAATTCTTGACTGTTCTTCAGCTTTTCCATGTCCATATAATTTGAGAATCATCCTGTCAGTTTCCACACACTGAGATTTTGATGGGGATTGCACTGCATCTGTAGACCATTTAAGACTTGGCAAATTTACAATATTGAGTCTTCTAATTCATGAACATAGCATATTTAAGTCTTCTTTAGTTTCTCCCAGTAAGATTTTATAGCTTTCTGCCCAGAGATCTTACACGTATTTTATTAGTTTGATTTCTACGTGTATGGTTTTTTATGCTATTGTCATGTATTGTAGTAAAATTAATTTTATGTATTAACCTTGTATATACCAACCTTTTTAAACATATTCTAATAATTTATCTGTGAATTGTTTAGGATTTTCTCCATAGACAATTATGTCATCCATGAATAATGACAGTTTTATTTCTTCTTTTCTAATCTTTACCTTTTGTATTTCTTATTTTGGCCTTTTTACACTGGCTGGGACCTGCAGTACAAAAGGAAGTGGCAACAGTGGGAGTCCTTGGATTGTAGGCTGAATTATCCTCCAAAAAGGTATATTGAAGTCCTAAACCCCGGCATCTGTGAATGTGACTTTATTTGGACTGCCTTTGCAGGCGTAATCAAGTTAAGATGAGATCATACTGGAGTAGGGTTTGCCCTACTCTAATATGACTTGTGTCCTCATAAAAAGAGAACAGATACAGACACATGCACAGAGAAGAACACCATATGAGGATGGAGGCGGAGATTGGAGTGCTGTATCTACAAGACAAGGGATGCCAAAGATTGCTGGCAACCCCCAGAAACTAAGAAGAGGCAAGGAAGGATTTGCCCCTAGGGCCTTCAAAGAGAGCATGGCCCTCCCAACACCTTGATCTCAGCTGGTAGCTTCCAGAACTGTGAGACAATGCATTTCTCTTGTTTGAAGTAACCCAGTTTGTGGTACTTTGTTACAGCAGCCCTAGGAGGCTCATACACCTTGTCTTGGTCCCAGTGTCAGGGGGAAAGCTTTCACTGTTTCACCATTAAGTATGATATTTGCTGAAGGTCCTTTCGGGGGATATCTTTTTTCAGATTCAGAAAATTCCTTTCTAGTCCTAGTTTGCTGAGAGTTTTTAGCATATATTTGATTTAAATTTTATAAACATCATCTATTGAAATCAACTGAAATAATTATGTGATTCTCTTACTCTATTAATGTGATGAATTGCATTGATTTTCAAATCGTAACCCAGGCTTACATTCTGGAATGTGTCCAACATGGATTATCCTTTTTATATATTACTAGATGTGGTTTGGTAATATTGGTTTATTAACAAAGTTACCAAAAACTGAATATAGACTCTCTTCTGAAGTTCAGGAAAAAAAAAGAGTGGGTAAAATGTGGCTCTGGCTGTCCAGTTGAGACTGAGTTGGTCACCCACATGTCATTTCAGTATTAGTGGGTAAATCTGCTGATCTTATTTTCAGGATATTTGCATCTAAATTCTTGAGTGAGACTAGCCTGAAATTTTCCTTTATTGGAATTTCATCTCAGTTTTTATATTAGAGTTATTCTGGCCTCTTAATATGAATTGGCAAATGTGTAGCTGTTTTTCCCCTACTCTTAAAGGGTTTGTGTAAGATTACCATGTCTTCCTTGAATGTTTGTTAGAAACCATCTGGGCCTGGAATTTTCTTTATTGTAACATTCTAAATTATATATTTAATTTTTTAAATAGTTGAAGGATTATTCAAATTCTCTATTCTGTCCAACCTTTACTTGAAGTATTTTTCAAGGAATATATCCATTTTATTTATATTTTAAAATATAGTTTTATAAAGTTGTTTAAAACATTTTTAATGACTTTGTAGGTCTGCAGGACCTGTAGTAATGTCTTCTTTTTCATTCCTGACATTGGTTGTTTCTTTTCTTGTTTTCCTTGAACAGTTTCACCAAGGAAACGGATGAATCCAATATATTTTATCTTATTAATTTATGTTCTAACTTTATTATTTCCTTCTTTCTGCTTTCTTCGAGTTTAATTTACTGTTGTTTATCTATCTTCTTGGATAGACTCTTAACTCATCCATTTTTAAAGCCCTTCTTTTTTTATATAGTACTCTATGTACAGTTAAAATGATAAAGTTCCCCTTGCACTTCTTGAAAGTTTTGATATGTCATATTTTCATTATTCTTTGAAAGTATTTTCTAACTTACATTTTTATTTCTTTTTTGACCCATGTGTTATATAGAGGTATAGTACTTTATTTCCAAACACGATTTTAAAAAAATCCTTTTGTCAGTGATTTCTAACTTAGTTGTATTGTGGTCAGAGAACATATTCGGTGTTATTTCATTCTTTTAAAATATGTAGAGACTTGCATTATCACATAGGATCTGAACAATTTATTTGATTCTGCCCTCGTTATAGTAGTCTACATATGTGTTCATTAGACCAATTCATATCTCTCTCCTTACTTTTATCTGCTTGTTATAAGAGTTACTGAGAGAAGTGTGTTAAAAATCAATTTCATTGTGACTCTAGTTTGTCTATTTCTCCTTGTAGTTCTATAAATTTTTTCTTTATATGTTTCTTTATATATTTTTTGAGACTTTATTGAATGAAAACACATCTAAAATTATCTTTTGATTAATTATCATTATGTAGTATCATTCTTCTATTTCTAATAATGTGTTTTGCCTTAAAGTCTGATATTAATATAACATCACGGTTACTGAATGCATGGATTTTTTTTTTTTTTATAAGATTCTATCCAGATCACGAGATCAGGAGATCAAGACCATCCTGGCTAACATGGTGAAACCCCGTCTCTACTAAAAAATACAAAAAACTAGCTGGGCGAGGTGGCAGGCACCTGTAGTCCCAGCTACTCAGGAGGCTGAGGCAGGAGAATGGTGTAAACTCGGGGGGCGGAGCTTGCAGTGAGCTGAGATCCGGCCACTGCACTCTAGCCTGGGCTACAGAGCGAGACTCTGTCTCAAAAAAAAAGATTCTATTTCCACTCTTTCTGTTCTTATGTTTTAATATATCTTTTGTAAATAGCATAAATCGGTTTTTAAATGGAGTTTCATAAACTTTATCTTGAATATGTAGCCTGTTGACATGTTTGGGTTTAAATCTAAAGTCTGAATAATATTTTCTTGCTATTAGTACCCTATATTATGTTCCCCTTTCTCTCCTTTTTTGCATTATTCTAACTCAATGGGACAGATTTTAATATCCTGTGTTCTCCCTCCACTGGATTGGTCCGTTATACATTCTTTTATTATTCTTTCAGTAGTTATACTAGAGATTACAGTATATATTCTTGATTCCTTAAAGCCTACTGTTACTTGTTACCTTTACCCTCTTTCTGAGTAATGTAAAAAGCTCAGGACACTTACCTCCTTTTCCCTTCTCAAGAATTTCATGCCTTTGTTGTCATGTATTTTATTTTACCCCAATGACACACAATTATTATTGTTTAATATAGTTATATACACTTAGATTTATCCACATATTTATGTTTTCATTGCTCTTCATTACTTCTTGCATTTCAGATTTATTTATGTGGTCATTTTCTTTCTGCCTGAAGAAGTACATTTGGTATTTCCTTAACTGCTAGTCTGCTGGCGACAAATTATTTTATTTTTATTTGCCTGAAAATGTCTTTACTTGACTTTGTTCCTGAAGGATATTTTTGCCCAGTATAAAATTATTTTATTTCAGTAGTATCAATATGTTACTTCCTTTGACTTTTAGCTTCCATTATTTCTGTTGGAAAATCCACTATTAGTCTAATTGTTGCTAGTGATTTGTTTTTTAAAATCTTTTGAAAGTGATTTGTTTTTTAAAATCTGAATGATTTTAACGTTTATCTTTCTATATTTTGATTTTAAAGCAGTTTTATTAGAATTTGCTTATATGTAGATTTCTTTTTACTTATCCTACTTGGGACTCAGGATTTCTGACTCTTTACCAAGTTTGGAAAATTCCCAGTCATTAGTTCTTGAAAAGCCAATTATAATCAATCTCACTACCCTCGTACAATTACTTTCTTTCTTTTTTTTGGAGATGGAGTCTCACTCTGTCACCCCATGCCTGGAGTGCAGAGGCAGATCTCGGCTCACTTCAATTTCCGCCTCCCAGGTTCAAGTGATTCTCCTGCCTCAGCCTCCCAAGTAGCTGCAATTACAGGTACCTCCCACCATACTGGGCTAATTTTTGTATTTTTGGTAGAGATGGGGTTTCGCCATGTTGGCCAGGCTGGTCTTGAATGGCTGACCTCAGGTGATTCACCTGCTTCAGCCTCCCGAAGTGCTGGGATTACAGGCGTGAGCCACCGTGCCCAGCCCAATTACTTTCATTTATGCATATTTCTGTATACTGTGTTTTATATGCAGAAGACATTTGAAGTAATATACTGTAAAATTGTACAATTAAAATTATAAATAAAATGTGAGACTATGACATGAAATCCAAACAGTATATGGATGAATTATAAGAAGATTAGCTAATCTGCTGGCCGTTATCTTTTGTAATACTAAAATAAACAATGACAGTATAACATTTTTGTAGATTGCTTCTTTTGTTGTAGTTTTGATTCATCAGACTGTTCATGTTTCATTTATTAATCATTTATGAATACCAAAGGGTACAGTTTTGTCACATTTAGTGTTTTTCCCCTAGCTTATTAGAAGCAAGTTTTAGATTTCTGATACTTGTAAAATAAATGTGGCTCTCGAAGCTGCATGTCAATGTCTTTTATAAAACCCTTTATTTATTTTTTGTCCACTATATTAATTTCTTCCCTCATTTATGTACATAATATCTTAGTTAAGTCAAATATTACCTTCCTCTCAAACTAAGATGGAACTGGCACAAATGCCTTTGTTAAATTACATTCACTTTTAGCAAGTAAATGCCTAAACCCTTGTTAATTACCAGCTATTTGAATGATGAGTTTTGCTTGGGAAATTTCCTTAAATGTTAGAATGAGGGAAGTGTACAGTCACCTGGGATCACCCAGGAGGCAATAGGGTCTCCTAGCTAGAACCTGAGATCAGGGCTGAAGTTACTGGGGCTCTCATACTTTAATGTGCCTAGCATCTTTTTCTGGAGCTAATCACTTAGGCAAATGTTCTGCTCCTTTAGGACCTGCCCCTGCCAAACTTGCAGTGACAAAATCTTCAAGGGATTAAAAACGAATCTTGCTTTTATTTGCCAACCTGGACAAAACCAACCAGCACTCTTAATGACAGGTATCATTAAGACACCCTGTTCTCACCCTCCCTGAGCTCCTTCAGCCATCAGCCAGAAGAGAGGCAGCAGCACTGATACTTACCCAGGCTGGGCACTGGGGTACAAAAACGAAGATGCCCTGAAGGAATTTCAAAGGTAGGATGTGTACACGAGAAGGGTTTAAAACCATGTAAAGGAATGCAGCCCACAGAGAATGATTGCAGAAGGGAAATACTAAGCAAGGCATCTTGTATACAATATCCTCTATAGTCCTGAGAGGGAGGTATTGTTAGAGACTGAGAAAACTGAGGAATTGAAGTTCATCGAAAACCTCAATGTGTCTGCATCTGTGAAGTTGAGGTGTGATGGAGATTTTGCAAATATCTAACTTCACTGGAGAACATGGAAGCACAGTTGCAATGGAGCATGATAATTAGGAAGTGACAAGAATTAGAGAACAAGTAAATATGGCTCTTGCAACTGGTGAAATAGGAGATTGATTATATTCCAAAAATTAAGGTAAATTTATTAATGCAAAAGAACAAAAATCTCATGCTGTAAAACCCTGATGATTCCTACTTCATGCTGCATTGATCTGAGTGCTAGATGTGTCTTCCGTGACAGTTCAGACAACCCTGTTTCTAATCCTTTGGAGACAATCTGTTATTAAATTGATCTGTGTATTTATGTTCTGCCCTATTCACTGTTATTTACTATTCACCAAGGCTGCCAACTTTTAAACAGTCTTGATATAAATGTTTGTTCCTAAACCTTTGCTGATAGATGTGTTTTATGTAACACTTACGGAGTCCATTAACATGAAGCACTAAAACACAAAAAGAAACCGAAGAGATTTATAAGCATATGAAATGCCCTCACCAGAGACAGTTGAAATAATAAATTGAAAGTCAAAGGAACATTTGTGAAGTTACTATGAGCAGATTTATCTACTTCAGAACATGTTTCTGGGACTGAATCATGCTATATATTATGTTTAACTTAAAAGGTAAAATACAAATTGATTCTTTTATATTGGTAATGACTTATTGTGTTGAGAAAACCCTACTATTGTAGAGAAGAGAAATTTCACTTTAAACACTCCTATGTCATTTGTTAAAAGAAATTATCTGAATGATTTTTCTTTACAAGTTGGAAATTTAGGAAAATTCAAATTATTAGTATTTTTATGTGATAGTAAAATAATTCCAGTATTATTGTTTTACAAAAATATCCAATTCTGAGTCCAATTGCAATAGCAACAGTATTCTAGGAAATAATTTTTCTTGACTGCAACTTGAGATACAATTAGTATCCTCTGAAACAAATATCCCTGCCCCTAGAAAAGAAAAAGTTTGGCAAAGCAAAATGGTGGCCTCTATCTCCTCGTTAAAACATCACATTGATAAAGTCCATATACTTCTCTGTTTCAAAAAGTCCCAGCCCTTTTAAACATTGACATTCTTATCATTTTGTGTGTTCGGCACTGGCCACTGGCTAACAGTGTCTGTGTGGATTTCTCCTTGAATATCTTTCCTCCATCAACTGATAAGCTAGTCACTCCTAGGATTTCTGGTCAAGAGCATGGCTCAAGAAAGCAAGCTGATAAAGTACATATTTGAAATTGCAACAAAACATTCCTTCTCTTCTAGTTCTGTGTTTTGTTGTTGCTTGCTTGTTTGTTTTTTTCATATTTGAGGGTAGATCTAAAGGCTACTGAGCTTTCAGGTTGAGGTTGCCCGGGCACTAAAGTGGCCGTGTAATATGCTTTCCCAGGAGAGAAAAGACACTGGTATTGTAAATCTAGCCTGTATTCACTATCACAGGGCTAATCCATGGCCATAAAATTAGAGTCAAATATAAGATGAACTGCCAGCCACTCTTTTCACATCAATCTATACACACAAGCTAATGTGTTATTTTAGGAGTGAAAACAAAATTCTTCATTGCTCCTTAAAGATGTAGCTCAAGGTATAGGATGATCATAACAAATATTTTTGATCACATTTATTTTTCCTATATGTAACTTTTTTTTAAGAAATAAAAATGTTAAAATTCAGGAAACTAAAAGGAGAGACTTTTCAAAGTCCCAATCCCCAAGGTAAATACTGTTAATGTTTTGGTGTTTTTCCTTTCAGTGTTTTGGTTATTCTGTTCATCCAATTTTGTATTTTTTAATTGAATTCAATTAACATAATACTCTGGGATGTCTTTCATGATGGTGTGTGAATTATGAGTTTGAAGGTTTGGGTATATTTTTTTTCAGAAATGGGGGTCTCACTCTGTCACCCAAACTGGAATGCTGTGGTGTGATCACGGCTCACACCATTGTGAGTTGGGACTACAGGCAAGTGCCACCATGCCTGGCTTTTTGTTTTGTTTTGTTTTTAAATTGTAGAGAGAGGAGTCTTACTCTGTTGACTAGGCTGCTCTTGAACTGCTGGCCTCAAGTGATCCTCTCACCTTGATTTTCCAAAGTGCTGGGATTACAGACATGAGCCACCACACCCAGCCTAAAACGTGTTTTTCAGCCAGGTGCGGTGGCACACACCTATAATCCCAGGGACGGTGGGGGCTGAGTTGGGAGAATTGCTTGAGGCCAGGAGTTTGAGACCAGCCTAGACAAAATACTGAGGCCCTATCTCTTAAAAAATATTTTTAATTAACAAATTAAAAGAAAATTAAAACAGGCTTTTGAAAAACGTAAGAAAATTTACAGAACTGAAAACAATTTAAGTATCATCTCTCCTGTAACAACAAAATTGTTCCAAAGAAAAGATTTCCAAATCTTGTAGACACCAAACAGTAGTTTTCATGGGCAGGAACTACAAATTGAATTTGAAAATGTAGCAGGGAGAAGTGGAAAGAATCCCAGCCTTGGTGGAGAAGGGTTGGCGATTCACTCACCGATGTCTCCCATCTGTTCTCAGGCAGCACCTGCCCCTGGTAAACCGTGGAGGGTCTCCTCTGTGCTGCTTTGCACAGGGCAGCTGCTGCCACCAGCCAGGCCCAGGGAGGAATGTGGCAGTGATGCCCCATCCACCCTCCTTCTAAGGATATCAGAACAGGAAGAACTTTAGTCCAGTGCCTCTCACTTAACAGATAAGAATGCTGAGGTCCAGGGAAGTGAAATAACTCAATGCAGAGCTAGCTCTGTCACTAGGCAGCAGTCCTCCCTCCCTGGGAGTCTGAAGGGGTACCAGGCGGCTTCTCCACTTCTCTTCGCAGGTGGCTCTGCTGCCTGCAGCTGCCTGCAGAGAACTGCCCAGCAGTGGTGGGCCAAAGTCAGCCTGTTTTCAAGCATAAGCCCAAATGAAAGTTTTTAAATAGCAGAGGAGGATTTCGACCTCCCTTTCTACCAAGGGCACATCATAAATCCATTTGAATGATTCTGAAAAGCCTTTACGTTTTCCATTCAATGAGGAAACATGCCAGAGAAACTAAAAAACTGTAAAGTTTTCAATAACAGAACCCAATAAAGCCCTACTGTCCCTTCAGGCTTCACAGAAATCCTGGAATTCTAGACCCTTGAGGCTGGAAAGAGCTTTATAAAGGTGATATTTTGTTATGACTTTTAAGCCACAGTTAAAAAAAAAAAAAAAGAAGGAAGTTATTACTTCTGTCACCAAGAGGGTACTAAACATTCCTGCCTTCAACTAAAACTATTGCAGAAATAGTTTTTCAATTTTTCTGAACTGAATTCTAAAGTAGCAGTGTAAAATTGATTTCATGGAATTAAAGCATAGAATGGTGATTACCAGAGGCTGGAAAGGGTGGGAGGTGGGTAGGGGAAGATGGAAAGGGGTAGGTTAATGAGTATGAACATACAGTTAGATAGAAGGAGTAAGTCTTAATGTCCAAGAGAACAGCGTGACTAGCTGACAGTAATTTATTGTATATTTCAAAATAGCTAGAAGAGAAGATTTGGAATGTTCCCAATACAAAGAAATGACAAACATTTCAGGTGATGGGTATCCCATTTACTCTAATTTGATCATTACACATTGTATGTATGTACCCTATAAATCTGTACAACTATTATGAGATCAATTTTTTTAGTTCATGCATATGAGTCAGAACATGCAATGATACTTGTCTTTTCTGTGCCCAGGTTATTTCAATTAACAATGTCCTCAAAAAAAAAAAAAAAAAAAAAAAGTCCTCCAGTTCCATCTATGTTCCTGCAAATGACAGGGTTTCATTCTTTTTATGGCTGAATAATATTCCATTGTGTATATGTATACATTTTTAACCATTTGTCCATTGATGAACACTTAGGTTTTTCCATCATTGCTATTATGAATAGTGCTATAATAAATACAGGAGTGCAAATATCTATTTGATATACTGATTTCCTTTCTTTTGGATGTATACCCAGCAGTGGGATTGCTGGATCATATGGTAGCTCTGTTTTCAGTTTTTTTGAGGAATCTCCATACTATTTTCCCTAGAGGCTGTACTAGTTTACATTCCCACCAGGAGTGTATGAGCATTCCCTTCTCTCTGCATCCTCACCAGCATCTATTCTTTCCCTCTGGGTAATGGCCATTTTAACTGGGGTGAGATTATATATCATTGTGGTTTTGATTTGCATCGCCCTGATGACTAGTGATGCTGAGCATTTTTTCATATGCTTGTTGGTCATTTGTATATTTTCTTTTGAGAAATGTCTGTTCAGATCTTTTGCCCATTTTAAAATTAGATTACTTGGGTTTGTTTTTTGCCATTCAGTTGTTTGGGTTCCTTAAATATTCACGTTATTAATCCCTTGTCATATGGATAGTTTGCAAATATTTTCTCTCATTCTATAGATTATCTCTTCACTTTGTTGTGTCCTTTGATGTACAGAAGCTTTTTAGCTTGATGTGATCCCATTTGTCTATTTTTGCTTTCATTGCCTGTGCTTTTTGAGGTCTTATCCAAAACTTCTTTGCCCAGGTTAATGTCTTAAAGCATTTATCCAATGTTTTCTTCCATAGTTTTATGGTTTGGGGTCTTACATTTAAGTCTTTAATCCATTTTGATTTGGTTTTTGTAGAAGATGAGAGATAAGGGTCTAGTGTCATTCTTCTGCATTTGTTTTTCCAATTTCCCAGCACCATTTATTAAATAACCTGTTCTTTCCCTAACATATGTTCTTTGTCAAAAATTAGTTGGTTGTTAATGTGTAAATTTATTTCTGGGCTCTCTATTCTGTTCTGATGGTCTATATTTCTGCTTTTATGCTAGAACCATGCTGTTTGATTACTGTATTAGGGTTCTCTAGAGGGACAGAACTAATAGGATATAAGTATATATGAAAGGGAGTTTATTAAGGAGAATTGACCACACGATCACAAAGTCAAGTCTCATGATAAACTGTCTACAAGTTGAGGAGCAAGGAAGCCCGTGGTGGCCCAGTCCAAGTCCCAAAACCTCAAAAGAAGGGAAATTGACAGTGCAACCTTCAGTCTCTGGCCAAAGGCCAGAGAGCCCCTGACAAACCAGTGGTATAAGTCCAAGAGTCTAAAAGCTGAAGAAGTTAGAGTCTGATATTTGGGGACAGGAAGCATCCAGCACAGGAGAAAGATGAAGCCTGGAAGACTCAGCAAGTCTGCTTTATTCTAGCCACGCTGGCTGTTGATTAGATGGTGCCCACCCAGATTGAAGGTGGATCTGCCTCTCCCAGTCCACACTGACTCAAATGTTAATCTCCTTTGGCAGCACCCTCACAGACACACCCAGGAACAATACTTTGCATCCTTCAATCCAATCAAGTTGACACTTAATATTAACCATCAGACACACCCAGGAACAATACTTTGCATCCTTCAATCCAATCAAGTTGACACTTAATATTAATCATCACAATTACTATGGTGGTATATTTTGAAGTCAGGTAGTGTGATGCCCCCAGCTTTGTTCTCTTTACTTATGGTTGCTCTGGCTGTTTGAGGTCTTTTGTGGTTCTATGTGAATTTTAGAATTTTTTTTCTATCTCTGTGAAGAATATCATTGATATTTTGATATGGATTGCATTGAATGTGTAGATTGCTTTGGGTAGCATAGACATTTTAACAATATTAATTCTTCCAACCCATGAGCATAGAATATCTTTCCATTTTATTGTGTTCTTTTCAATTTTTTCATCAGTATTTTATAGTTTTCCTTACAGATATCTTTCACTTCTTTGGTTTAATTTATTCATAGGTATTTTTTGTAGCTATTGTAAATGGGGCTGCTTTCTTCATTGCTTTCTTTTGACTTACATACACTGTTGGCATACATAAATGCTACTGATTTTTGTATGTTGATTTTGTATCCTGAAACTTTACTGAATTTCTTTTTTGTTGTTGTTTTTGTGAGACGAAGTCTCACTCTGGCACCCAGATTGGAGTGCAGTGGTACAGTACTGGCTAACTGCAACCTCCACCTCCTGGGTTCAAGCGATTCTCCTGCCTCAGCTTCCAGAGAAGCTGGGATTGACAGAGTCTCACCCTGTCACCCAGCCTGGAGTGCAGTGGTGAGACCTTGGCTCACTACAACCTCTACCTCCCAGGTTCAAGCAATTCTCCAGAGAAGCTGGGATTACAGGCAACCACCACCATGCCCAGCTAATTTTTGTATTTTTAGTAGAGATGGGGTTTCCTTTGGCCAGGCTGGTCTCGAACTACTGATCTCAAGTGATCCCCCTACCTTGGCCTCCCAAAGTGCTGGGATTACAGCCATGAGCCACTGTGCCTGGCCTGAATATTTTTTATCAGCTCTAAAACTTGCTGGGTGGAGTCTTTAGATTTTTCCAAATATAAGATCATGTCATCTGCAAACAAAGATAATTTGAATTTTTCTTTTCCAATTTGGATACCCTTTATTTCTCTTGCATAATTGCTCTGTCTAGGACTTATAGCAATATGTTGAATAAAAGTGGTGAAAGTAGGAATGCTTGCCTAGGAAGGGCTTTCGCTTTTTCCCCATTCAGTATGCTGTTAGCTGAGAGTTTTTCTGTAATGGCCTTCATTGTTTTGAGGTATGTTCCTTCCATACCCAGTTTGTTGAGAATTTTTATCATGAAGTAACGTTGAATTGTATTGAATGCTTTTTCTGCATCTATTGAAATGATCATATGGTTTTGTCCTTGATTCTGTAACTGTATTACATTTATTGATTTATATATGTGGAACCATTCTTGCATCCCTGGGATGAATCCCACTTGATCACGGTGAATGATCTTTTAAATGTCTTGTTGAATTTGGTTTGCTAGTATCTGGTCGACCATTTTTCCATCTCTGTTCATGAGGAATATTGGCCCTCGTTTCCTTTTTCTGTTATGTCTTTGTCTGGTTTTGATATCAGGATAATGCTGGCTTTATAGAATGAGTTTGGAAGTATTCTCCACTATTCAATTCTTTGGAATAGCTTAAGTAGAATTGATATGAGCTATTCTTTAAACATTTGGTGGAATTCAGCCATGAAGCCATCAGGTATTGGGCTTCTCTTTGATAGGAGACTATTTATTACTGCTTCTGTTGTCACTCATTATTGGTCTGTTCAGGTTTTCCATTCCTTCACAATTCAGTCTTGGTAGGTCATAGATGTCCAGGAATTTATCCATTTCTTCTAAGTTTTCCAACTTGTTGGCATATAGTTGTTCGTAATAGTCTGTAGAATTCTTTGTATTCCTTTATATCTGTTGTAATTTCTCCTTTTTAATTTCTGATGTTATTTGGGTCTTTCTTTTCTTTTTTTTTTTTTTTAGTCTAATTAAATGTCAATTTTATCTTTTCAAAAAACCAACTTCTGGGTTTGGTTTGTTCTTGCTTTTCTAGTTCTTTAAGATGCATTATTAGGTTGTTTATTTGAGCCTTTCTACTTTCTACTAGGCATTTATTGATTAAAAAAAAAAAAAACCAAAAACTTCCCTTTTAGCACTGTTTTTGCTATATCCTATAGGTTTTGGTATGTTGTGTTTCCATTTCATTTGTTTCAAGACATTTTTAAATTTCCTTCTTAATTTCTTCATCGACCCATTGATTGTTCAGGAGCACGTTGTTTAATTTCCATGTGTTTTTATAGTTTCCAAAGTTTGTCTTGTTACTGATTTCCAGTTTTTTCCCATTGTGGTCAAAAGAGATTCATGATGTGATCTCAAGTTTTTTGAATTTGTTGAGACTTGTTTTGTGGCCTAACATATGATCTATCCTGGAGAATGTTCCACATGCTCATGAGAAGATTGTATATTCTGCAGCACTTGGATGAAATGTTCTGTAAACATCACTTAGGTCCATTTGGTCTAGAGTGTAGTTTAACTCTGATGTTTCTTTGCTAATTTTCTGTCTGGATGATCTGTTCATTACTAAAAGTGAGATGTTGAAGTCCTCTACTATTTTTTTTTTTTTTTTTTTTTTTTTTTTTTTTTTTTTTT